>NC_089581.1:125162346-125314689 GCF_019320115.1 Miscanthus floridulus
GATTTGCTCAAACACCTTGGAATCAATGGCATTATAGATGGTGTTGAGAGCCATTGTATTGCATTGCTTGTTGGCCTTGTCGGTGTTGGTGAGATTGTCTGGATCAAGAATCATATAGTCACTCTCGGTCACATCCCACACTTGGTCATTGATTGAACCAAGATACATCTTCATCTTTCTCTTCCAATAATCATAGCATGTGCCATCAAAGAACGGTGGTTTGCCCCCCACATGGTTGAACACAACTTGAGCTATAATTTGACACCGAGGTTGTTAAGCCTTCAATCCAACGGTGACCATGGCTCCAATACCACTTGAAAGGTCCTAAATAGCTAGAGGGGGTGAATAGCCTATAAAAATTTCTACAAATACACTAGAGAAAGAGGTTAGTACACTAAATGGCAAAATACAATTTTGCTCTAGCTCTAGGAGGGTTGCAAGCCACCTATTCAACAATTCTAGTTGCTATGATCACTAGGCACAAACAAGGGCTATGTTACTACTCACTAAGAGCTCTCAACAAGTCTACACTAAAGAGCTCCACTAGGTGATACTAAACTAGCAAGCAAGACAAGCTCTCAAAACTAATTACACTAAAGAGCTTGATAACTAGTTTGCAAGGAATGTAAAAGAGTGAGTATGGTGATTATACCGTCACGTCAAGGAATGAACCAATCATAAGATGAATACCAATTCAATCACCAGGAGAATACCAAAGGGTAAGAGACAACCAATTTTTCTCCCAAGGTTCACGTGCTTGCTGGCACGCTAGTCCCCGTTGTGTCGACCAACACTTAGTGGTTCAGCAGATAATAGGTATCACACACCTAGCCCACCACAAGAGGCGCCACAAGAACCTACCCACAAGTGAGGTAACTCAATGACACGAGCAATTTACTAGAGCTACCTTGCGGCTCTTCATTGAGGAAGGTGCAAGACCCCTCACAATCACCAGAGCCAGCCACAAATAATCACCAACACGTGCTGAAGCTCCTCCGCTACTTCAAGCCATCTAGGTGGTGGTAACCCCCAAGAGAAACAAGAAATCCATAGCCACAACGATCCCCAAATGCCACTAGATGCAATCACTCAAGCAAGTGCACTTGAAATCACTCCCAATCTCACTGTGATGATGAATCAATGATGGAGATGAGTGGGAGGTGTTTGCTTAGGCTCACAAGGATGTCAAGTATGTTAAAGTGCCAAGAAAGTGAGCCCCAAGCTGGTCAAGAACTATATATAGTGCCCCTTGGTTCAAAGAGCCATTGGGAGCTTGTAGACATGACCGAACTCACTGAGCGGACGTACCCAGCGTTCGAGTGGCTACATCTAGTTAGCCGATGCCTACCATGTGTCCTCCCTTTGAATGTCATCCATTCATCTCTAATGACTAGCTCCTGATCACGCAAATACTTAAGTTAGGACCGAACTCACTCCTTGATTGACCAAACTCTAGAGTACACAGCGTCAGGTTATGAACAGAAAGGTTCTAGAGCCAATTTCCATTGACCGGATGCGTTAGGTTAGAGATGACCTAACACGCCCGTGCATCCGATCATGCCACCGCGCCCCCTTGCAATTTGTGGCCGGACGCATCGGTCGGTCCTGAGCCAGCATTTGGTCCTTCCACCTCGCTCTCGGCCAGAGCAGCACCCCTGATTATAATTGACCGGACACTGCCTGGGGTCAGGTCCCGCGTCCGGTGTAGCGTCTGGTCAGTGACTGACACTGCCTTTTCTTTTTCTATCTCCTCAACTGCTTCGCCCTTGCTTCCAACTTACTAACGACAAAGTGTAGAACTTATGTGCACATGTGTTAGCATTTTTCAAAGCATTTTACAATGATCAAAGTTAGCACACTAGGTTTCTAAATGCATATGCAAGAATCATGTCACCTAGTGGCACTCGATAAACCGTTTAGCCAAATATTTTCCATCTTTATAGTATGGCTATCGATCCTAAATACACTCACACCCTCTATGGTGTCTTTAGTGCCAAAACAAAAACCTATTTGATACCTTTGTCTTAATCAACCTTGTTTTTGTTTTTCTCTTTCTTCTTTTCAAGTTGGAGCTTGATCATCTTCAACACATGTCCATCTCCATCTCCATGGACTTCATCACCATGCTCCATCACTTGGTATGTACCAACCTTTCTCACATGACACTCATGATAAAGGTTCGTACTTAGGTTTCATCGATTAGCCAAAACCAAACTAGGGCTTTCAATCTCCCCCTTTTTGGTAATTGATGACAACCTTTTCACAAAGATATTCAATAAAATCTTTTTGGATTTATATTGCTTGCCCAAACATGTTACCATGTGTAAAGGATATGGACAAGTTTTATAAACCCAAATTGGTAGCATTAGCTTCCCCTACATATGTGCTAAGAGTTTGGATTTGAAAGCTTGTACATATGCATAGTTAGGAAGTGTGGGGAAGTAATGACTACCAAGTGATGCTAATGTGTAAAGAATAGACCTTTGAAGCATGATACCAATTGGAGTTGCCATTTGAACACCATCCTTAGCACCATGGTTAGTTAGATAGCACTTGCAAAACACAAACACTAGATACCACGTGAGATCAACATTATAAGCAAGGCTCTAGTACCACTTGTAAAACATGCAATGCATATCTAACTACCATCTTATGCATACTAGTTTTTTATTTCATCAATCAATCCTACATCTAGCATACACCACACAAGCATGGATATGGAATTTAAAAACTTGTGCCATGAAAGCAAACATATGTAATGCACATACAAATGCAACATACAAGTTTATGAGCTTGCTCCCTCTACTTATGTGCTTCAAAATTTTAATTGATCCCCTTCCTTTACTATCTTTGGTTTCTCTCCCCTTTTGCTTATCTTTGGGATTAACTTCTCCCCCTTTGTCATTAATGACCACAAAAGGTGAGCTTAAATTTTAGATAGGTTGTGTGAAACCATGATAAGTGAGGATCATTTTTCCAATTTGGTTCAATCTAGACCACTTGCAAAAGATATTTAACTTGGTTTGATCCAAGGGCAAGCTTCTTCACACCTCCAATCATGCACCATGTTGAGTTAAACACTTGTAGCTCATTTTCTAGATCAAACATTAGGTTCACAAGTCCACAAACATGTCATATGCTACCACTAGATCATTTCAAGCATACAAGCAATAGTGGTACCATACAACCATCAAATTCATTTGATTTTCATGAATGAGCCTATTTAATCATGAAGAGTGACTAGATGCACTAAACAAGTCCTTAGCAATGGACGAATGACATGTCAATCAACTTTACCTTGCTTTGCTCGATGGAGAGGCATGTCATATAATGGGGTGCATCAACACATATTAGGGAAGTCAAGTATGTTTAATTCATTCCTTAGATTGCAAAACCTCTTCTCATCACGTGGCTTGGTGAAGATATCGGTAAGTTGATCATCGGTGCCCACACTCTCAATGCAAATGTCCCCTTTTTGTTGGTGATCTCTTATGAAATGATGGTGGACATCTATGTGCTTTGTTCTTGAATGTTGAACTGGATTGTTGGTGAGCTTCACGGCACTCTCATTGTCACAAAGCAATGGCACTTGTTTGAATTTGATTCCAAAGTCACTCAAAGTAGCCTTCATCCAAAGTAATTGAGCACAACAACTACCGACCAAAATGTACTCTGCTTCGGTAGTTGAAAGTGCTACACTATTTTGCTTCTTTGATGACCAAGACACAAGTGATCTTCCTAATAATTGACATGTGCCCGATGTGCTCTTTCTCTCAACTTTACATCCCGCATAATCGGAGTCCGAATATCCAATCAACTCAAATCTTGCTCCTTTGGGATACCAAAATCCAACATTTTGTTGCCTTCAAATGACTTTCTCTTGGTGAGGCTTGAAATCTAGCACACATGCATACACTAAACATCACATCTGGCCTTGATGTGGTCACATAGAGTAGGCTTCCAATCATAGACTGATACATCTTTTGATCCACTATGTTGCCACTAGCATCACTATCCAAATTTTCATTTATCCCCATTGGTGTACTAATAGCTTTAGCATCATCCATTCCAAACTTCTTGAGCATGTCTTTGATGTACTTTCCTTGACTCACAAATGTGTCATTCTTCATTTGCTTGATTTGATGACCAAGGAAGTAACTAAGCTCTTCAATCATGAACATCTCAGACTCACTTGCCATCATCTTTCCAAACTCCTCACAAACATCTTGATTGGTTGATCCAAATATGATATCATCAACATAGATTTGCAGCACAAACAAGTCATTGCCTAACTTCTTGGTGAAGAGGGTGGTGTCAACCTTACCCATCTTGAACCCTTTAGAGAGCAAGAAATCTCTCAATCTCTCATACCATGCTCTAGGTGCTTGTTTCAATCCATACAAAGCCTTTTTCAACTTGTAGACATGGTTGGGCTTCTTCTCATCTTCAAAATCGGGAGGTTGCTCAACATACACAAGCTCATTGATGTACACATTGAGAAATGCACTCTTCACATCCATTTGGTACAACTTGATGTCATGGGCACAAGCATAGGCTAACAAGATCCTAATTGCTTCCAATCTTGCAACTGGGGCATATGTTTCTCCAAAGTCAAGACTTTCAACTTGAGTGTAACATTGAGCCACTAATCTTGCTTTGTTCCTTACAATAATCCCATCTTGATATTGCTTGTTCCGAAAGACCCATTTGGTTCCAATCACATTATGATCCTTGAGCCTCTCAACTAATTCCCATACTCGATTTCTTGTGAAGTAGTTTAGCTCTTCATGCACAACATTCACCTAATCAACATCCAACAAAGCTTCATCTATCTTCTTAGGTTCAATGGATGACACAAATGAGAAGTGTTCACAAATGTTCACTTTGAGAAAGATAGGATTTGTAGCGCTTGTCAAGCGGAAAAGCAAGTTGGCAAACCTCACCCACCAAAGAGCATCATGACCACCAAGCAACCATTGGAGCTAATACACATGGACCTCTTTGGACCGGTTGCCTACCTAAGTCTTAGGGGTAACAAATATGGTCTTGTTATTATTGATGACTATTCCCATTTCACTTGGGTATTTTTCTTGCATGACAAATGCCAAGTTCAAGAAAAGGTGAAGGTATTTGTAAGAAGAGCACAAAAGGAGTTTGGTCTCCCAATCAAGAAAGTGAGAAGCAACAGTGGGACCGAATTCAAGAACACTCTAGTTGAGGAGTTTCTTGATAAAGAGGGCATCAAGCATGAGTTTTCAACTCTATACACCCCTCAACAAAATGGTGTAGTAGAGAGGAAGAACCGAATACTCATCGAGATGGCAAGGACAATACTAGAAGAGTACAAGACACCGAACATCATTTGGTGTGAGATCATCAACACCACTTGCCATGCCATCAACCACCTCTACCTACACAAGAAGCTAAAAAAGACTTCATACGAGCTTCTAACTGGTAACAAGCCTAAGGTGTCTTACTTTAGAGTGTTTGGGTGCAAGTGTTTCATATTAAATAAGAAACCCAAAACCTCTAAATTTGCACCTAAAATTGATGAAGGTTTTCTTCGTGGCTATGGATCAAATGAGCATGCCTACCGTGTTTTCAACAAAATCTCCGGGAGAGTTGAAATAGCGGTAGACATGACATTTGATGAATCTAATGGATCTCAAGTGGAGCAAGTTAATTCAAGTTTTGTAGGAAAGAGGATCTGCCTTGTGAAGCAATCAAGCAATTGGCCATTAGTGATATTAGACCACAAGAAGATGAAGCTACTAAAGTGGAGGCATCTCAAGTTGCTGCTGCACCAATTTTTGCTAATGTACCTGATGCTGAACAGTAGTAGGCACCTGCTGTAACTCCAACACATGGTAGTGCCGTGCCTGAGAGCGGCAGTATCGCACCTGACCAGCCAGCAGCAGCTGATTTGACTCTAGTCCATGGACAAAACCAACAACCCATCTTTGAGGAAGATGAAGAACCAAAAGATGAACAAGAGGCCATTGATGATCCAAGGCTAAGGCAAACAATGCAATAGGATCATCCCATTGATAATATCCTTGGGAGTCTTCTAAAGGGGGTAACAACTAGCTCTCACTTAGCAAATTTTTGTCAATATTACTCATTTGTTTCCTCTTTGGAGCCTCTTAAGGTAGAGCAAGCACTTGGTGATCCTGATTGGGCGATGGCCATGCAAGATGAGCTCAACAATTTTGAAACAAATCAAGTGTGGACCTTGGTGGAGAGACCCAATACCAACATCATTGGCACCAAGTGGGTCTTCCGCAACAAGCAAGATGAGAATGGCGTGGTGACAAGGAACAACGCATGGTTGGCTGCTCAAGGTTTCACTCAAGTAGAGGGCTTAGACTTTGACAAAACATATGCACCGGTGGCAAGGCTTAAAGCAATCTGAATGCTTCTAGCCTATGCCACCCAAAACACAATTTCAAGCTATATCAAATGGACATGAAGAGTGCATTCCTCAATAGTGCTATTCAAGAACTTGTCTATGTTGAACAACCACCAGGCTTTGAAGATGCCAAGTTCCCTAACCATGTTTATAAACTCTAAAAGGCGCTCTATAGGCTTAAGCAAGCACCAAGAGCATGGTATGAATGCCTTAAGGAATTCTTGCTTAAACAAGGCTTTGAAATAGGCAAAGCCGATCCTACCCTTTTCACTCACAAAGTTGGTAAAGATATCTTTATATGCCAAATATATGTCGACGACATAATATTTGGTTGTACTAATCATACTTTTTGTAAGGATTTTAGTAGGATCATAACAAAGAGATTTGAGATGTCCATGATGGGTGAATTGAAGTTCTTCCTCAGATTTCAAATCAAGCAAGTGAAGGATGGAACTTTTATTAGCCAAACAAAATACACCCATGATATGCTCAAGAAGTTTGACATGGTGAATTCCAAGCTTATCAAAACTCCCATGCCAACCAATGGACATCTTGATCTCAATGTTGAAGGGAAAGCCATGAATACCAAGGTATATCGTTCCATGATTGGCTCTCTACTTTATTTATGCGCATTTAGTCCCGATATTATGCTTAGTGTGTGCATGGGTGCTAGATTTCAAGCCAACCCAAAAGAGTGTCACTTAGTGGCTGTTAAGAGAATCTTGAGATATTTAGTACACACTCCTAACCTTGGCTTGTGGTATCCTAAGGGCTCTAAGTTTGATCTACTTGGGTATTCGGATTCCGATTACGCTGATTGCAAAGTAGATCGAAAAAGCACTTTGGGGACATGTCAATTCCTTGGATGGTCTCTAGTGTCTTGGAGTTCTAAGAAGCAAAATTGTGTAGCCCTTTCCATCACCGAGGTTGAGTATGTTGTAGTCGGCACATGTTGTGCTCAACTACTTTGGATGAGGCAAACCCTTCAAGATTTCGGATGTCGATTTACCAAAATCCCACTCTTGTGTGACAATGAAAGTGCCATAAAGCTAGCAAACAATCCTATAAGCCACTCAAGAACTAAGCACATAGATATCTGACATCATTTCTTCAGAGACCATGAAGCCAAAGGAGACATCAAAATTCACCATGTGAGCACCGAAAAGCAACTAGCCGATATCTTCACTAAGCCTCTCGATGAGTCAAAGTTTTGTGCTTTGTGTAGTGAGCTAAATATACTTAATTCTCAAAACATGGTTTGAACTTTAGCACACCCTTGATTGTTGAACTAGCATGGATAGGAGAAAAAGAATTGCAAAGGTTTAAATATTGTGCTTTAAAATAATTTATCAAAAGCTACAAGTGCGTTATGATTATTGTTTGTACTATTTATCTACTAATGATCACAACGTGCTTGAGATATGTGTCCATGTCCTACATGGATAGATGTATTTAGAGTGTAGCTAACACCCCTTGTTGTTGTGGGTGCGGCGGTACCGGGCAGGTACTACGGCTATGTCGCTTTACGGTAGTGCAGTGTATCAGCCGCGGCAATGCAACACTTTGATGTGCCTAGCATTTGGGCCACAATAGCCATTACTATGGGCCCCATTCCTTATCTCTTTACCCATCTAGGCCACAATAACTTCTCTCCCTTTCTTCCTTTCTTCCCGACATGCTGCTCTTCATCTTGTGCGTCTGTGCCGCCTCACCGTCGCCATGCCTCTATGTCATGCCTTGGTGGTGCCACGCCAGCTGCTGGCCTTCCTCATCATTGCCAGTAGCTGTTAAGGCTCTTGGGTAGAGCCATTTCCTCCCTTGACTCCCCAATCTGTGAGAAAGTCAAGGTGGAACCCTAATCCATCCCGATCTATGTCATGGAGTTCTACTTTGATTGGAAAATGGTTTCTAGTGGCTGCATGATTAGGGTAGAACCAAGTTTGATGGATGGATTGAATCAAAACACATATTTATTGGTAGGGCATCATCTATACCCATGGTAGTGCTGCATGTTGGGTGCGACAGTGCTACGCACAACAACATGATTATGCAAATTTAGATGATTTTCTATCAATGATTCTCTGTTTTAGTTGGATTTATGCACCAGATTTATTTCCATCTTAAACATATAGCTACTTTACCTATACTATAGACAACTCCATGTGTTTATGAGGTCTATTTCTTTCTGAGATTGTCTAGTGGTTTAGAAGAATGGTTGAGAAATAGTCTAAATAGTTGAGAAGAAATGAATCATGGGAGAGGTGAAGCACTAAGTGCGATAGTGCCACCCCTAGGGTGCAGCAGTGCCGCACCTTCTGACTAGTTTGGTTCATGGTGCTTTCCTAACTCGAGATTTGAATCATCTCATCTATTCAAAGTGTTTTACAAGTGTTCTTCTATACCCCTTATATATAGTTTCTTATTTGGACCTATATTCATTTGGATAGATGGCTTCTGGAGGAGATGATGACCAAAGGGGTAAGCAAAAGATGGTTGTGCCTCATGACAAGGATCCTCCTCGATGTGGTCGTGGGAGGACAATAGCAGACAGTAGTACTATAGCAGGTAGAGGGGCTGCTAGAGATAGGGGGAGGAGGGATCAGTTGATCTAGGAGGAGGAGAACTTGGAGAGGGCTGGTCGTACCATCCCATCCGGTGCTTGCCTAGATACTCCACCTCACCTTGAGGAGTTTGATAGAGGCTATATCAGAGATTATCCAGAGGAGGTGATCATGAGACGTCCAGCTAATACACATGCTCATCCCATGATCAATTACGCGGGAAAGCAGAAGTTGGTGGAAGAAGCACGTGAGAATAACCCATATGAGTAGCCAAAGGATTTGAGGATCGACTACAGGTTTTGGAATGAATTCCATTCTAACTTCTATGCCTCTGTGATCTTCAACTCGAAGAAGTAAAAAATTGTCAAGATGCAATATGTTGACTAGGAGGAAATGAAGGAGAAGAATGAGCCTGAATTCAATAGAGTAATCAGGGCTTGTAAGAACTTTGGTCTCTCTGATCTCATGAGTTTCAGATATAATTGGAATGAAGAAGTGCTAGCTTAGTTCCATGCTACCTTCTTCTATGACATCTATACCAATGAGATACACTGGATGACTAAGGGACGACACTACCGTGTTGACTTTGTGACCTTCAGCCAGATCCTTGGTTTTGGTGAGGAGAAGCATGGATTCACTTATATCCATGATGATGCCAGAGCAGAGATCAGAGACATTGCATACATGTGGATTGACAGGAGAAGCGTAGATGGGAAAGTTAGTGGCTTGCAAAGCTACTACTACATCTTGAACAACCTAATTAGGCACACTATAAATCCCAAGGATGGAGCAGCTTCAGATCTTAATGGGTATGTGAGAAATGTGCTTGCTAGGTTTGCTCCTAGAGGTGACATGTTCAATCTCCCCCAATTCCTATGGCATGAGCTGAGGATTGCCATGGATGATGGGAGAAAGGGGCTGCCCTATGCTCCATATCTCATGTTCATGATTGAAAGGGTTACCAGTTACAAGTTTGACAAGGATGGTCTCCACATCGTCTACAAGATTGAGAAGACCCAAGCCTTAGGTGCTAGCAAGGCAGTGAGACATTCTCCTTGAGTAGAGGACATTCCTAAGTCCTCTCGCTCTAGATCTTGCAAGGAAAAGAAGAAGGAAAAGTTTGGGAAATGGATCATGGCCATTTTCACTACTTGTATCTATGCAGCGAGGACCACCTATGAGGACCGATTGGAGAACCGCAAGGCGAATCGGGAGGCTAGAGAGCATGCAGGGCTGACACCCCTTCCTCTAGTTGAGTCACCGCCAAGGTTTGATGACCTCCCTAGTCTCTCTGACATGGATTTAGAGGATACTGAGGAGGAGGAGCAGCCAAAGCTTGATCCTCACACGTCCTTGGGTTTGACCTTAGTGTCTTTGAGGAGGAGCACCAGACGCACTCGCCATACTTTGACCACCCATCACCAAGGGAGGGCGATGGTGTCCTCCAATGATGATGACGACGATGATGGCGGTGAGGGGGCTGCTGCATGTGGTGGGGCTATTGGTGGCGAGGATGTCGACTAGGATGACATCCAAGAAGATGAGGAGTGAGTTCATTGACATTTCTTATTTTATTCTCTTTTGGGTGCTTTATGCCAAAGGGGGAGAAAATTAGAGGGGTCAATAACTTTTTGACGCCATGGAGTGGTTGTTGTAGCAGGAGGTTCACGTTCTATCCATTGAGAAGTAGTCTTCGCTAGGTTGAGTTTGAGAGTAGCTCCAAACTCTAATTTGTGTAATAATGCTACCTTTGTACTCTATATATGCATGGATATGGACATGTATTACTTATGTGCTGTAGCTTGTGATATATCTATGCTAGAATACTTGTCATTTTATATATTACATGTTGTGTGGTGTTTGATTAAACCTGTGCTGTTGCAGCCAGTGTTGTGGCTAAGAAGCGGCAGTGCCACACCCAGCTATCACAACAAAATTGTTGTGCATAACCTATCATTTGCATCACGATGATTTACTTGACATAGTGTGTAGCACCCCACAGGAGCATGGATGTAGGGGGAGCCCCATCACCTTCACTAAAAATGTGAATCTTGGCCTATTATGCCAAATTTGATAATTCTATTCTCCATTCACATATTAAGGGGGAGGCTCTACACTCATGGCTTAAAAATCTCAGTATTTAATCCATATATTTTGTAAGCTCTAATTGGGTTGTCATCAATCACCAAAAAGGGAGAGATTGAAAGTGCAATCAAGCCCTAATTGTGGGGTTTGGTGATAATGACCATGCAATTAGAGAACTAATGAGATTTATCGAGATGACAAGTAGGGAATCTATATTCGAGGATGTTATATGAAACGGAGGAGCCTCCAATTACAAATGTTGATGGCTTGAAACTCAAAGGAGGATTAAATTCTTTTATATTTTGAATTTGAGTATAGGAAAAGCCGTACTATAAAGGGGACACAATGCTTAAGCTACCAAGTGCTCAATATCTTTACATACATCCTTAGTTTCATAGCCAAGACAGACAGCACTCCACCCTCACTCTTGCTGTCTTGCATGGTGCGGTAGTGCCACACCTGGAGAGAGGCACTGCCGCTAAGCGGCACTGCCGCACTTGGGCCACGGTACTACCATGACTTAAGTGACCATTGGAAGGCAAGGGGGTATTTATACTTTTCCCCTTCCTCTCCAACATCTCTCTCTCCTTCCCCAATGGTTTAGTTCAAACAAAAAACAAAAAAGTGCTCTTCTCTCTCTCCTCCATTGGTGACTCTGAGCTCCCAAGCTTCTCCTTTGATTTCCCCATCAATCCTTAAGAGAAAAAGGTCCCAAACTCGATTAGAGAGCAGATCCTTTGATTTCCCAACTCAAAAGAGCACTTAGTTCATGTTTTGGCTGGTGGTTGTGTTTATTACTCTTAGAGCTTTGCTCTTAGCCGGCTAGAGCATCGCCCATGGAACTTGTCAACTTGTGTGGCAGCCCTGGGAGGTTTGTAACCATCTCTTGAAGCTAGTAAACTCACCCATCTCAAGAGTTAAGTCTCTTGACTTAAGAATGATGAAGGGTTGCAAAGCCCTAAGCCTTAGTGGCTAACCTCAACAATGTGGACTTACACAAGCCTTGGTGGCGAGCTAAATCACGAGATAAATCTTGTGTCATCTTGTGCTTAAGTTATTTCATTTGCATTTCATATTGTGTTGAGGTGATTTCTAGGGTTTGTGGTTGATCTACTTGTGTGTGGTGTTTCTACCACTTCTAGTTGTTGATCTGTGTTACATATACCTGTAGGAAGCTCAGAAGTTTATCCGATTCAAGTTTCCATTCACATTTTTGAATCGTGCCACAAAGCTGTCTGTAGGTGCAGTAGTGCTGCTGTCTTGGCTCAGCAGTGCCGTAGAGCGGCAGTGCCACAAGTTGAATTTGATGAAAGTTTGATTTTTTGTTTTAATAGGCCTATTCACCCCCTCTAGGCTAACCAGAGATCCTACACATTATCACTAAATGTTATACTATCAATCCTATTGTCATCATTTGAGTTGATTGAATTGAACATTCTTAAATCATAGGTCAAGTGTTGTGTGCACCCACTATCGAGCACCCAATGCCTTCCTCCGGCTTTATAGTTTACCTGCAAAAGAAAAACAATTCCTTTTAGGTACCCAAACTTGCTTGGGTCCTTGAAGGTTAGTTACCAAGGTCTTTGGTACCCAAATGGCCTTCTTCTTTGGGCCCACAATAGGTGTACCAATGAACTTATCCTTCACACCATTCACACCCTTGGTAAGCATGTAACAAGAATCAAAACAAATTGAGGATACATTAGCATTGTTCTTATTCTTGTTCTTTATGCAAGATTGCTCTGAGTGCCCTACTTGCTTGCATCTATTGCAAAACTGATCATTGCTCTTCATAAAGCTAGCTTTGAGAGTAGCAAAGGCCGCTTTGCCTTTCTTGGGGGTATAGCCCAATCCCTCTTTGTTAAGAGATAACCTTTGGCTACCTAAGCACTTTAGCAAGCGGGCCTCACTGCCATAGGCCTTGCCTAGGGCGTGAGTGAGCTCATCCACCTCTCTCTTGAGAGTCTCATTCTCAGCCATTAGTGAGGCATCACAAGTGAAACCATCACTAGTAGTATAGGTAGGAGTGGTAGCGGTGGTGGATGATGAGCTACAAGAAGGGTTAGTGGGAGCAACAACAATAGGTTCATAAAATGATTCTTCAACAATGTCACATGTTGTGCCCACATCACATGATACTAAGACCCATTCATTATCTTGCTCAAGAAGCAAGGAGTGAGCCTTTTCAAGCTTGGTGTCAGTTTTGCCAAGCTTCTCATGGGCTTCCACTAGCCTCTCATGAGTAGCATTGAGCTCATCAAATGATTGCTCAAGAGCACTAAGCTTCTTTTGCAATTCTTTGCAATTCTTACTTTTCTTGTTAATTATTGAGTCAGCTTGTTCTAGCATGTTCATTAGTTGTTCATTTGAGAATTCATCATCATCACTATCATTTTCACTTTCACTATTATCATTTTCACTCTCATCATATTTTACCTTGGAGCCCTTGGCCATGAAGCATAATGGAGTATCAAATAGTGAAGGCTTGTTGTTGATACCAATGCTTGCTAGAGCCTTCTTCTTGGATGACTTGTCATCATCACTTGAATCATCATTGGTGGAGGCATCACTATCCTATGTGACAACATAGGATCCACCCTTCTTCTTTTTCTTGAAGGTCATCTTCTTCTCTTTCTTGTTCTTCTTCTTTTCATTATCCTCATTGTAACTATTGTAGGGACAATCCACTATAACATGATCGGGGCTCTTGCACTTGTAGCACAACCTTATATACTCCTTGTTCTTGAAGTGGTCTCTTCTCTTCCTTGCACCATAGCCTTTCTTCTTCATAATCTTACCAAACTTGCACACAAAGAGAGCTAGTGCTTTGTGGTAGAACCGCCTAATCTAATGCCTCCTAGGAGTACTTGTCTTCCATTAGACACTAAGTACTCAAGGGAGGACACTAAATTACATAGTTTCATCGGGCACACCCCATGGGAGAACCCAAAAATCCACATTTTTCCATCAAGATCACAAAAGAGAGAATAAATCTTACAACATTTCGCCATTTCTTACATCACTTTTTATGCAACATCAGAGTATAATATTTATTGTTATAACAGCAAAAAATAACCATGTTATCAGAGTTTCAGCGGAAATAAAATCATTTAATGACAAGTTAAACATTAACATGATGATCCGTTATATACATCATAACATATTATAAGTTTTTCCATTGTAAAATATTTTGGGTGAAAGTTTCACATAAACTCTATGTTCGCAACATTAAGGAAATCATCGCTGAGCCCACTAGGAGGTTTCCACACACAAGTGTCAGCTCCACATGTTCCTGCCACCTACAATAGGGTAGAACAAACCCTGAGTACTTGATTGTACTCCATAAGACTTACTCGTTAGGAGGAAAGAAAAGACTCCAAGGAATATGCAAGGCTATCTGGCTTGTGGATTTATTGCATCTACAGGAGCATTACTAAACACGCGTCCTTATATTCAATTTTATTAGCAGTCAGCATTAGTTCATTAACTAACCATTCTATGTAAGCACATGTGCTACTTTCAAGCAGGTGGTAAGCAATCAAAATCATTTTACCATCTTTCATCTTCTAGTTCTTACTACAGTGCTAGACTGTAGACAAGTCATACTGGATTACCCGACGATTCGTGAATCAATGTGCCCAGCCGGGTACCCCAAAACACATGCCCCGGTTGTACCCTAGGCACAAGCAGGACCAATCCACCACTCTCCTATCAAGGGGTCTAGGTCCCCGTTCAAACATGGACTCCAAGCCCCCACACATGAGTCCCAGACTCGGTGCGGTGCTTAGACCTCCACAATCCCCACCTCCAATTAGTCGGTCCGAAAAGATCCAGAACCCATGACAAGAGAGTAACGAGCCTTCCCTGCTCCCATAAATAAGTATATGCTCAGGATAATAAGTCTATGACCTGCCTAGAACCCAGTACAACGATCGGTCCTTAACAAACACAGGCAGAATAAATGCAATCCAAGCCTCGCTCGAATGCCAAACCAAGTCCAGATCCAAAGTGCTATTCCGCCTGGTCTCTAATTATCATTCATATATATATATATATATATATATATTCCATGTGATAGTAATATAATAACAATAATAATATATTTCCTATCTCTCGCGAGTGACATACAATCACTCAACTTCTACCGGAGTCCTGTAGCATAGCAATCTACACGATCCTGTCATACTAGTAAAACTCATAAGATAAGGATATATATATGCAAGTGGGTTTCATTCAACTCCTTAAAACTTAATGCACAAACATAATATAAAGTGCAGAAAAGTAGGGGTTATGCACTAGGGCTTGCCTGGGTAACATATAACCAAAAGTTAGTATTCCATCTTTATGACCTAATCCATAGCACCATCTTTCTAGCTACCCAGTTGGTTCCATGATCCATCATTATTCCTATTATGATATGCATAGATGAAATGCATGCTTTGGTCAAACAAACATACACACAGGCATTTACAATTGTTAAAAGACAAGCAACACGTTGTCGAGTGTTTAGGGTAGCTAATTGTCATCGAGCAACTTTGTATTTTTATATATATTAAAACACACAAGTACAAGCCAATTCAACCTACTAAACACACATCCATAACTAAACATAGCCAAGCCACCCTTTATTAGTCAAGCATGGAAAACCAGTAGCATAGAAAACATGTTGCAAACACAAGGTGAAATATATACAAAAGCTAATTGCTTAACTAAGCATAAAGATTAAATAACACGGTGACGGTTCAAACATAAATCTAGGAGATGAAAGTTTTATGGACGGAACATCTCAACTAAACATAGCTACTGTGTGAATATCATAGTTTTCGAACGAGCAATTTAATTACTACAACATAATCAAGATTTAATTGCAATTAAGCATATGACACATGATAAATTAATAACTCAGTAATTAAGCATCCACTAAACATGAAACTTTTACCATAGCACAAACACATCCACACTAGTCTACCATAAAAATTTCACTACATTTGGACTAATACAACATCCTTTATTAAATAAACATAAAGGCTAGATTACACCTACATGAAAAACTTCATACTAAAGCACATGATATAATATATCTACTGCATAGAGTTAGTCACAAGGATTCCAAAATATATTTATTTTCTTTTTAAAGATTTTTCTACTAATTACTATGATTTTCCAAAGTTTCAGATGATTTAATCATAAAAGAAAATGAAAAAGCCTAATAGGACAAACACGTTGCTCTAAAGCCCCTGGGATTTCACTAAACCAACCCACAGTACATCACACACTATACATCACTATTCATAAGAGTCACGGTTTTGCATTGGGAACCTTGGAAAAGTCTCTATTCTCTCCCCAAGGTCCTTCTCTTCACCTTGAAGCAGAGCAGTGAGCATGGGAGGCAGTGCGCCGGCCGATTCCTGGTCGAAGGGGCGGCTCATCGGCGGCGGTGCTATCGCAGGGGCCGCGGCAGCCTCGCGTGCGCGCTAGGTAGGACATGGCTTGCCTGGAGGCAGCCTGTGGTGGCGTGGTCGCACGCACGCACAACAGAGGAGGCGGTGGCCCGACGCCAGGGTGGTTCCGGTGATCTCTGACTCAGCCAAGGTACGCCAGGCGGAGAGGAGGAATAGGCAGAGGCGGTGGTGGTGGCGGCTTGGCCGGGCGCAGCCAACAGTGGCTCGGCCACGCATGCGGTGGCTACAGGGGCCTCCACAGCCATGGCGGCCTTAGCACACAGCAAGAACATGGGGGAGGGAGTGCAGGAGCTCAGCAGGTTAGGAGGGCGAGAGAGGGACGTGAGGGCACATGAAAAGAGGGCGAGGCGAGGGAGCAGTGCGGCATGGGCAGTGGCATGGGCACGAGAGAGGAACAGCACAGTGAGGACGATGCCGCTGTGCGCACATTGAGCCCATGTGCTCCTCTCGATAGTGAACTGGTCAAGTGGAGCAAGCAAGCAGCAGGCGCGCATGCGAGCAGTAGCAGGCGGGCAAGCAGGTGTGCGGGATTGTAGCATGTAGGCACAGGCATTCCTGTAGTTCATGCACATGGGCAGCTAGGACGATGCAGCATGCATGCGCAGCTACATCGTGCATGCAGCAATACCAGCTGGTCTGCGATCTGTGGACAGGCGGTGGTGCGTGCCTGGTGGGCCGGGCGCACGGGAATGGTGCTGGGCCTGAGTGCTCGTCAGTCGTCGATCTAGAGACGAACGGCTCATGAAGGCATGCTGGTGTAGGATACGTATAAGTGTATTTCCTATTGTATTTCAATATTTATTTTTCTATAGAAAAACGACAAGGTGATTTAAGCACATGGCCTTGCTCGGGCACACAGCCAAGTTGAGCACGGTGCTCGGCCAGCGCCGCGTGTCTGCGTGTGTAGGGAGGGTATGTGTGTGCATGGGCGTAGGGCCTAGGCGACCAGCAGCAACAGTATCAACGTAGGGCCAGGCATGCAGGCAGGCGCTGTGGCATGCGTCCAGGGGCATTGTGGGCATAGGCGTAGTGTAGGTGCTCTCTCTCAGTGCATGCGGCTCTCTCTCACTCTCTCTCTCTATTCGAGCTGCATGCGGCCGGCCTTGAAGAGTGCGCGCGCGGGCACATGAAGGGAGCAACAGCAAGGGAGATGACAGGCGCAGGCAACAGGCAAGCATGACACACTTTCCCCCTCACCCTCTCCTCATTAACGCGCATTGGACAGGGGCGAGGTAGGCGAGATGAGCGACTGTGAACGCTCACAATGAGCAGCGGCACTTTTGATTTCATTTTCATTCCTTTTCATACTAATTTTTAAACTAACAAACATCACATCAACACTTGAAACAAACATACTTACACACTCACGACGTTCTTACCTTGCTGATGCATAATTTTTCTACCCACATTATATATCATTTTAGCTCTCAAAAATTCATTTTCCAAGCCAACTTTTTATATTTTCAAACACGGCTGAAGCACTAAAGTTTGTTACTCGACATTTTAAATGCAACAAAAACTCATTCTTCAAATTTTATTTAAGTACTATATAAAGTCATATTGTATTTTTGTTTATAAAAATTACTTCCGTGTCAATGTTTAGAACTACTTATTCTACTCTTCGCGTTAGGATTTTTTATTAACACATATAGGCATTTACGTAACTAACTCACTATATTGATAGATCTATCTCTTATGCTATAATCTCAGTGCTTAGCGAGCTCGTAACACCAGGGATGTTACAACCAACCCCCTTAAAAAGAATCTCGTCCTAAGATTCGGAGCAAGAACCTAAAAGGGAACACCACGATTACACTTTGTAGATCAGAAATTATAGTAAAGATTACACGACGTCGAACACCAAACCACATGGAGATTTAAGGATACATGGTTAAGAGCAACCTAGTACAACCAAGGCTTAACCTAGAAGTCAGGATAGACGAGGGCAATGGAGAAACCACAAGAAAATTATTATATTAAACATGGCGTATGTCCACCAGATCTAGAAACAAGAGACTGAGAACTCAAACATCGTGAACCCTGAGACTAGACTAACCAAAGGGACTTGAACTTCTTCAAAAACTAGATCCCTTCTTCCTCTCAGATTACACCATCACCTCTAATTGACGAACCTAGTCCCCACAATGATGACTGGATCTCGTAGCTCTGCTTCGGATTCGAGGGGATGGGGATGAAAAAGAAGAGCAAAGACCAAGGGCATCTTATAGTGGCGAACGGAGGTGGGCGCGATGCACCAGCAGTGGAGACGGCATGGAATACACTAATGGTTCATGCTATGGGGATAAAGTCAGCCATGGTGCGCTCCCTGCGCAAGCAAGTGGAAGGGGAATAAAGGAGAGGAGAGAGGGTTCGCTCAATGGGGGAGGCGTGCAGGCGACCGTGTTCCCAAGAGAAGAAAATGAGAGGGGAAGGGGGTCCGGTACGGCATGGGATTGAGAGGGGAAGCATACAATACATGAGGACAACGAGTGTAGCACGATGTCGTGGCCACACGAGAGCAGGCTACTAATGGGCCCGACACAGACGATGTCTGTAGGGCACGCGATGACAGTGACCCGGCGTGTGTAGCGTGGTTGAGCTAAACATAGGGCTTAGGACTTGACGTCCACTCAGACTTTTCCAATCACTCTTGACTACCCACGGCTAACTTTCCTTGCTACTCTTATTTTTCTTTCCCTTGCTTCTCCACCATATGTGCCAACCTTTTGTATGAACTGAGATCATGATATACATGCCTCCTCCAAAACCACCTTCTCTTATTTTCTTTGAGGGAACACTATTTTATCAACATGTTGTGGATTTCTCATTCGAACACCCAAATATTTCCAAGAAGAATATTTGTATCAAAAGTGGTATGGTGGTGTAACTTGGTAAAGGTACTTGGTCAACAACCTTGATACCAGCACATGCCGAGTAGCGTCACCATGTGGGAGCTATTCCACAGGGGCCCTCGGTTTCATCGTGGCACCATAAGCTTTTAACTAGGCAACTACTACCAACTTATACGCAATGAACGTGGTGGGGTCATAGACCATAGAATCAGATGAGTATTGCAAGGGAAGATTCAAACAATAAGGGTTCCTTTCAGAACAAGGTACAAGGAATTCAAATTCAACAATGGATTCAATTTAAAGAGATTCAAGTGTTCTGCTGGGACATCCACAATTAGTCGATACAGTGTCCTATGTTATCCAATCATGGCTAGTCTACTGGCATCTGAATGGAACTTCTCTTGTAACCCACTTAACATCATCCTTGAAAACTATAAGCACATCTACTAAGACCTAAGGGCAGATGGATGCAATAAACCCAGTGAAGTAAACAAAATGCACATTCCAATGGTCTTATATGGGTACAACATGAAGGCACTCACTCTCCCATTCTTGACACATCATTAACCTTTCCTACGATCGGACTACCTCAACAACTACAGATGAAATACAATTGAAAGATTACAATACCGGTGGACAGCGACGAAAGACACTATTAACTATGGGTACATCATCCTAGAGCAACTAATCTACTTTGGTGTAGCACCCGGTTTTAAGAACAAAACCAGATACACACCATATGTGAGCCTAGGAAGTCAAATCTCACATATAGCTACAAATAAGGGTAATATCAATAGACAATGCTCAA
This sequence comes from Miscanthus floridulus, assembly GCF_019320115.1. NCBI lineage: Eukaryota > Viridiplantae > Streptophyta > Magnoliopsida > Poales > Poaceae > Miscanthus > Miscanthus floridulus. The sequence goes on from NC_089581.1 coordinate 125,182,524, forward strand.
TATATAACGTACTTAGTATAGAGAATATAACCTTAGATAGCAATCAGTGGAAAGACAACTCTGATCTTTGGGCAAAGACTCCAATTCTATAGGGACAACTGATTGGTTGATCACAAGCCTAATCCCTCTAAACTCTAGGAATCTGGTACCCATCCGGGATTTTGCCATTGTAGTGAAATAAAACAAGCGTAAGCTACTATCGCTTAGCAAGCATAACATGAGGGGATGCAGGCTCAAAAGGCTTGACATGGCTAAACTACGATAAGCACTTTTAGTTGGTCATATTTTATTATTAATCATAAGTTGCTAAGTTATGCTTAAGCTCCCAAATGTGAATAGTTAGAGATATCAGCAATTTAATCATAACCCAAACCATCCGAGTAACCAACTATTTAGTAAGGATCTAGGTTGCTTATGACCGTGAGCACGGCTGATATATCAGTTTTACACTCTATAGAGGTTGTACACTTTCACCACGAGTCATGTTACCCATATGCCCGAGTTTGCACCTCCCAAAACACTTCCAAGGTGAACAGGCAGGGTACACTATGAAGCTTTTCCCTAGTCGTTCTAATAAGGAGCAGTCACTAAGGATTCCATCTTCTAAGTGTTATGGAGTCATCTCCAAAAGTGGCACTGATACACACAGCATAGTACACACCCTGGGGACGATGCCCATACCTAGCCCGGTATGCCCCTCTTGCCCTTTTGGTAAACTGCTACAAACTAGAAAGAGCAAGGTACTAGACCAAGACCAGAGCCATGTAGTCCTCATGGTTGTACTATAAGTCCTGGGTTGTCACTTAATGATGAGTCCTTATGGAGAGAAACTAGAGCACCATAAGAAAAGGCCCAATGCTCTAGCCCCCTTGGTTCCATGCTGCTAAAAAGCATCTTTTAATACCATGTTGCATATATCTTTAATTGTATTCTTTAATCAATATTGGTTGGAGAAAACTGAGCATACTACCCACATACAAAACCCATAGGTAAATCAAGGATAGGATAATCAATATCAAGGTAGGTAGACTTCAAGCAGTTCATTAACATTTGCATATGAATTGAGATTGCATTAAAGTGAATAGGTAACAAGGAGCCTCATATTATACTTGCCTTAAAACATCGATCCTTTGGTAAGCTTTAATCTTCAACGTTCTTCTTCTTCTTCTTCTTCTTCTTCTTCTTCTTCTTCTTGATCACCACATATACCTCACCGATTGGACGTAATCATAAAGCACCACACTAGCATCCATACAATCATACATGAAGCAAACAATAGAACTAAATCAGAATAGTACACCAATCATAGAAAAATAAGTAAAAGAGTTTGAAACACGATTCTACGCATCGCTACGAACACACCGTTGCGAGAAGCACTCTAATCGGAGCTACGGTTGAAAAGATACAACTACCGAGAGATTTGATTTATACGTGGGAAAGAAAACTATAGGCTTCATTTATTTTAACTATATAAATTCATATATATAAGATATTTTATAAATAATATAAATTGAATTGAGGCAAATTTAGATTTGAATTATAAAACTAAAGTAAAACAAATTATATTTTATTTATAAAATTCAGTTGCATAATTATTATTCAAGTTAAAGTTTAAGCCATGAAATTCCAAAAATAGTGACATGGTAACCACTGTTACTAACGCGTAGATCTCGTCGCTATGAATCTAACACAACTTGAATGGGTCAAAACGGAGCTAAAACACAGAAGATATAAAATAAAGAAGATTTCCTTTATTAAAATAATAGATTAACTCTAACCTTGAATTTTAAAAGTTGAAAACCTACATAATAGTAGTATAAACATGTAGATAATAGTGTTACGAACCTAACACAAGTTGAATGGGTCAAATCAGAGTTAAAACGGAGAAGTTATGTCCTGAAGAAGGTAGTGGCAAAACTAAAAATAAGTGAAAACGTATTTTGGATCTAAACCGAAGAAACTACACTTTCCTAAGAAGAAAACATAATCTATGACTGTGCTTTGGACTGTGGGTTAGAATCTATAAAAAGGCAGGGGCTCTTACGCAATTAAGCCACACGAAGGGGTATGGGTGAATATCGGGCGTCGGATCTAAATTGGATGGCTGAAATTAGATCAGAGGGGAAGGAGTGAGGAGAGCTAGCCGGAATAGTGCCAAACGCGGTGGCGCACCATGGCCGGTAGCAAACAAGCTCGCCGGAGTGCATGGAGAGGGGCCTACGGTCCATGGTGGAACAAACCGAAGACATGGGAAGAAGAAGGGGGCGACGGTGGACTCACCAAGGCCAAGGATGACGGTGCAGAGCGGATGACAATGGTGCTTCACTCGGTGGGCGACGGCAACTCGGCGGCACTAGGGTGCGGCGTACGGTTGCGGGTGCTCCGGCGGTGCAACGGCTTGCAATCGGGTTAGGTGAGGGCGACGGGGTGCAGGCGGTTTATCTAGGGTGGAGCGGCGTGGCGCGCACGACAGAGGAGTTGGGAGCGGCGCGGACATGGCCTTCATGGCAGCAGTGGAGTCTGGCTTGGGGACGGCTCAGGGTAGAAGAAGACTGGCTGAAGAGTGGGCTCCAGCAGTTAGCAACACAAGGTGCGAGGTCCGCCTGTTGGTGAAACACAAAAGAGGAGGGAAGGAGCGACGTTGCTGGGCCGACTGGGTCGGGAGCGTGCGGCTGAGCCGGCAGAGAGAGAGGATAGGGGAGTGACAGGCAACGCTGGGCTGAGCCACGGCTTGGGCCACCGGGAGCGGGAGCGGGCCTGCATGGAAAGAACTGAAGAAAAGCTTAGGCTAGGAGAGGGAGTGCAGGCTGGCTGGCTGGGCCAAATAGAGAGCAAGAGAGAGAGAGTTTTCTTTTCCTTTTCTATTTCTTTTCTTTTCTTATTTCAAATCCAATTCAAATATGAAACTCAAATAGTATTTCCAATTTATTTTTCAATTCAAAATAGGAGAAGAACCATTGTTAGGTTTTCAAAAATAATTACTTCACAACTTTTTAAACTCTATTATTTTCAATTTTTCTTTTATTTTATTTCTAAGCCATTTTCAATTTATTTTTCAAAAGCATTTTTAATGTTTTCAATTTGAATCAAATACACACAATTCAAAGAAACAAATGCACCGGCATGTATGCACAAACATGTTGCTACCTTATGATGAATTTTAATTTAATGAAAATTTTTATTTTTCCTATATTTCATGAGCACAAAATTTCATAAATAAACCATTTTAAACCTATTTTCAAAAGAGGTAAATTTTAGGGTGTTACATTTGGACCACGCATCTTCATTCTTGGGCTCGGCGGATTCTTCTACTGCCCTGGCTACGGATCTGCCTCCTCTCTAGGCAGTGGCTGAGTGAGGGGAAGCAAGGGCTCTACTTCTAACACTTCTAGAGGTGGGGGTGCTGGCAGTACTGCAACACCGGTCCTCCTTCTTTCCAGCGGGTGGACAGGGATTCCCTCCAGGATCAAGGGATCCCTGCCTTTCAGTAGCCAGCGTCCTCCGCTTGGCCCTGGTGACCAGGTAGGCCTCCCCCAACTGATGGGCATGCCAATCTTTAGCCTCCTTCAGAGCTTTCCACATGGCAGTCTCCTGATTCTCTGCAGCTGCCGCACTGGCATGCGCTTCAGCAAGTTGCACATGGAGCATCCTGGAGAAGATCTCGGCTTCCTTGACTCACCAGAGGCACTTCCTCAACTCCAAGGCTTGTCGGTCATACTGCTCATCCAGAGCAAGTAGGTACATGGTCAAGTGCACCATGGTAGGACTATCTTCTTGCGCATCCCACCTTTGCAAAGCCTCCATTCGAGCCCTCCATGCACGTCGATTCTTTTGCCAAAGGTGGAAAGAACCTCATGGGGGTACGAGCAATGGGCTCTTCATAGATCTGGCAAAGGTACCACAAGGCTTTGTGGGCCACAACCTAGTAGGTGTCGATGAAGCGAAACCCTGTTGCGGTCACATTCTAGGCTTTAGTGATGTCGGGAAACTCCTTACTCTTCCCAATGTAGATGGTAACTTCACACCGCTCAGTGCCATGCTTTTCATACTCATGGCCCTCATAATCAGGATGATCTTTGACTTCGAGCTTTTGCAGGGTGGCATACAAGATTTTGAGAAAACCCTTAGTGTTTAGGCAATAACTACTAACCTAGGCTCCTACCATTCCTGGTGGTGGTTGCAAAGGAGGATTGAGCGAAAAGCTTGCTCAAAAGGAAAAGCTAGGCGAGCTAAAGTGGACCAAGTCATGGTACCAATGGCTAAGCCAGGCCCTACTTATAATGGAAGAGCGGTCAGTGATCCTAGCGCATTCCACCAAGGTTCCTACATGGGCCACTATGAATGAATCGACCAAATTTTTCCACGCATCCGAGGTGAGCGATGTCCGAGGCCATTAATGACTAGTACAACTATAGGGCAAGGGTTTGACAAGAGCATAGAAAAGAGTATGGGGAGATGTGGGTCACATCCGGCATGAACCACAGGCGACGTGAAGCATGAAGCCACAGTTCAGCAGTAACTCCAGAACAGGAACGAGTCAGTCGTGCACCATTCGACACGCGTGACACCTATGGATGATGTATCCGCAAGCAATACGGGCACTACAATGCACAAATAGGATATGCATGTCTTATATGTCCTTCTACTATTGCCAACATATAGGGTAACCGTTCTCAGATTTTTAGCACATCGTTCTCTCCCTGTAGCTAGTCGATACTATCGGACTATGCTCGGGGTCAGTGTACCTATAGAAAACTTGATTAAGGCTACCTAAGTCAGCAGAGTGTCATCTATCCTAGATACATAACCATAGTAATAGGGATACTTATATAACTTCGCATGCAACATCCTAACTTTTTGAAAAGAATTTATTGTCAAGTTTTAATTTAGAAAGAGGTTCCAAAGCTTTATTTAATCATTTATGCTCTGATACCACCTGTGACAGAACCACCTAATCTAATGCCTCATAGGAGTACTTATCTTTAATTAAACACTAAGTACTCAAGGGATGACACTAAATTACATAGTTCCATTGGGCACACCCCATGGAAGAACCCAAAAATCCATATTTTGCCATCAGGATCACAAATGAGAGAATAAAGCTTACAACATTTAGCCATTTCTTACATCACTTTTTATGCAACATTAGAGTATAATATTTATTGTTATAACAGCATAAAATAATCATGTTATCAGAGTTTCAGTGGAAATAAAATCATTTAATTACAAGTTAAATATTAACATGATGATTCGTTATATACATCATAACAGATTATAAGTTTTTCTATTGTAAATCATTTTGGGTGAAAGTTTCACATAAACTCTATGTCCGCAACATTAAGGAAATCCTTGCTGAGCCCACCAGGAGGTTTCCACACACAAGTGTCAGCTCCACATGTTTCTACCACCTGCAACAGGGTAGAACAAACCCTGAGTACTCGATTGTACTCCACAATACTTACCCGTCAGGAGGAAAGAAAAGACTCTAAGGAATATGCAAGGCTATCTAGCTTATGGATTTATTGCATCTGCAGGAGCATTACTAAATGGGCATCCTTATATTCAATTTTATTAGCAGTCAGCATTAGTTCATTAACTAACCATTCTATGTAAGCACCTATGCTACTTTCAAGCATGTGGTAAGCAGTCAGAATCATTTTACCATCTTTCATCTTCCAGTTCTTACTACGGTGCTAGACTTTAGACAAGTCGTATCGGATTACCCAGCGATTCAAGAATCAGTGTGCCCAGCTGGGTACCCCGAAACACATGCCCCGCTTGTACCCTAGGCACAAGCAGGACCAACTCACCACTCTCCTATCAAGGGGTCCAGGTCCTCATCCAAACTTGGACTCCAAGCCCCCACACATGAGTCCCAGACTCGGTGCGGTGCTTAGACCTCCACCATCCCCGCCTCCAATCAGTCGGTCCAAAAAGAGCCAGAACCCACGACAAGAAAGTAACAAGCCTTCTCTACTCTCATAAACAAGTATGTGCTTAGGATAATAAGTATGTGACCTGCCTAGAACCCAATGCAACGGCCGGTCCTTAACCGACACAGGCGGAACAAATGCAATCTAAGCCTCGCTCGAATGCCAAACCAAGTCCAGATCCAAAGTGCCATTCCGCCCGGTCTCTAATTATCATTTATATATATATATATATATATATATATATATATATATATATATTCCATGTGATAGTAATATAATAACAACAATAATATATTTCCTATCTTTCGTGAGTGACAGGCAATCACTCGACTTCTACCGGAGTCATGTAGCATAGCAATCTACATGATCCTGCCATACTAGTAAAACTCATAGGATAAGGATATATATATATATATATATATATATATATATATATATATATATATATATATATATATATATGCAAGTGGGTTTCATTCAACTCCTTAAAACTTAAAGCACAAACATAATATAAAGTGTAGAAAAGTAGGGGTTATGCACCGGGGCTTGCCTAGGTAACATATAACCAAAAGTTAGTATTCCATCTTTGTGACCTGATCCATAGCACCATCTTTCTAGCTACCCAATTGGTTCCACGATCCATCATCATTCCTATTATGATATGCATAGATGAATTGCAAGCTTTGGTCAAACAAGCATACACACAGGCATTTACAATTGGTAAAAGACAAGCAACACGTCGTCGAGTGACTAGGGTAGCTAATCGTCATCAAGCAACTTTGTATTTTTATATATATTAAAACACACAAGTACAAGCCAATTCAACCTACTAAACACACATCCATAACTAAACATAGCCAAGCCACCCTTTACTAGTCAAGCATGGAAAACCAGTACATAGAAAACATGTTGCAAACACAAGGTGAAATATATACTAAAGCTAATTGCTTAACTAAGCATAAAGATTAAATAAAACGGTGACGGTTCGAACATAAATCTAGGAGATGAAAGTTTTATGGACGGAACATTTCAACTAAACATAGCTACTGTATGAATATCATAATTTTTGAACGAGCAATTTAATTACTACAACATAATCAAGATTTAATTGCAATTAAGCATATGACACATGATAAATTAATAACTCAGTAATTAAACATCCACTAAACATGAAACTTTTACCATAGCACAAACACACCCACACTAGTCTACCATAAAAATTTCACTACATTTGGACTAATACAACATGCTTTATGAAATAAACATAAAGGCTAGATTACACCTACACAAAAAACTTCATACTAAAGCACATGACATAATATATCTACTGCATAGAGTTAGTCACAAGGATTCCAAAACATATTTATTTTCCTTTTTAAGTTTTTTCTACTAATTACTATGATTTTCCAAAGTTTCAGTCGATTTAATCATAAAAGAAAAAGAAAAGGCCTAATAGGACAAACACTTTGCTCTCAAGCCCCTAGGATTTCACTAAATCAACCCATAGTACATCACACACTATGCACCACTATTCATAAGAGTCACGGTTTTGCATTGGGAACCTTGGAAAAGTCTCTATTCTCACCCCAAGGTCCTTCTCTTCACCTTGAAGCAGAGCGGCGAGCAGGGGAGGCAGTGCGCCGGCTGATTCCCGACCGAAGGGGTGGCTCATCGGCGGTGGTCCTGTCACGGGGGCCACGGCAGCCTCGCATGTGCGCCAGGTAGGATGTGGCTCGCCTGGAGGTGGCCCGCAGTGGCATGGCCATGCGCACGCACAGCGGAGGCGGCGGCGGGCCGACACCGAGGTGGTTCCGGTGATCTCCGACTCGGCCAAGGTACGCCAAGCGAAAAGGAGGAATAGGCAGAGGAGGTGGTGGTGGCGGCTTAGCCGGGCGCAGCCGGCAGTGGCCCGCCCATGCGCTCGGTGGCTGCAGGGACCTCCCCATCCATGGCAGCCTTGGCACGCAGCAAGAACAAGGGGGAGGGAGTGCAGGAGCTCGTCAGGTTGGGAAGGCAAGAGAGGGACGCGAGGGCACACGTAAAGAGGGTGAGGCAAGGGAGCAACATGGCATGGGCAGTGGCGTGGGCATGGGAGAGGAACAGCGCAGCGAGGACGATGCCGCTGTGCGTGCACAGAGCCCATGTGCTCCTCTCGGCACTGAACTGGTCAAGTGGAGTAGGCAAGCTGCAGGCGCGCACGCGAGCAGTAGCAGGCGGGCAAGCAGGTGTGCGGGAGTGTAGCATGTAGGCACAGGCATTCCTATAGTGCATGCACGTGGGCAGCTTGGACGATGCGGCATGTAGGCGCAGCTGTATCATGGATGCAGTAATAGCAGCAGGTACGCGATCTGTGGACCGGCGATGGTGCGTGCCTGGTGGGTTGGGCGCACGGGAAGGGTGCTGGGCCTGAGTGCTCATCAGCCGTCGATCCAGAGATCAACGGCTCATGAAGGCATGCTGGTATAGGATACGTATAAGTGTATTTCCTATTGTATTTCATTATTTATTTTTCTATAGAAAAACAGCAAGGTGATTTAAGCACATGGCCTTGCTTGGGCACATGGCCAAGTTGAGCATGGTGCTCGGCCAGCGCCGCGTGTCCGCGTGTGTGCACAGGGAGGTTATGTGTGTGCGTGGGCGTAGGGCCTAGGCGACAAGCAGCAGCGGCAGCATTAGCGTAGGGCCAGGCATGCAGGCAAGCGCTGCAGCATGCGACCAGGGGTAGCATGAGCATAGGCGCGGTGCAGGCGCTCTCTCTCTCTCTCTCTGTGCATGCGGCGTGCACTCTCTCTCTCTCTCTCTCTCTCTCTCTTCCAGCTGCATGCGGCCGGCCTTGAAGATTGCGCGCGCGGGCACATGAAGGGAGCAGCAGCAAGGGAGAGGACAGGCACAGGCAACACGCAAGCACGGTGCACTTTCCCTCTCACCCTCTCCTCATTAACACGCGCGCCGGACAAGGGCGAGGTAGGCGAGATGAGCGGCTGTGAACGCTCACAATGAGCAGAGGCACTTTTGATTTCATTTTCATTCTTTTTCATACTAATTTTTAAATTAACAAACATCACATCAACACTCAAAACAAACATACTAACACACTCATGACGTTCTTACATTACTGACGGCATAATTTTTCTACCCACATTATATATCATTTTAGCTCTCAAAAATTTATTTTCCAAGCCAACTTTATATATTTTCAAACACGGCTAAAGTACTAAAGTTTGTTACTCGATATTTTAAATGCAACAAAAACTCATTCTTCAAATTTTATTTAAGTACTATATGCAAGTCTTATTGTATTTTTGTTTATAAAAATTGCTTCCGTGCCAATATTTAGAACTACTTATTCTACTCTTCGTGTTAGGATTTTTCATTAACACATATATGCATTTACGTAACTAACTCACTATATTGATAGATCTATCTCTCATGCCATAATTTCAATGCTTAGCGAGCTCGTAACACCTGGGGTGTTACATGCTTCATCATCACTATCATCATGAGAGCATTCTTCATCACTTGATTCTTCCTTCTTAGCCTTACCCTTTCTCTTGTTCTTAGAGGATGAAGTGTCGGCCTTGAATGCCCACTCTTCTTCTTCTTGTCTCCCTCCTTAATAATTTCTTCACCATCACTATTGTATTGGTCCTCAGTCATCACATCACCAAGCACCTCATTTGGAGTGACATCCTTCAATCCACCTCTAAAGATGATAGTTCTCAATGTCTTGAATCTCTTTGGCAAACACATCAAGAATTTGTGAGAGAAGTCCTCATCCTTCACCTTCTCACCCAAACTCTTGAGATCATTGATGATGACTTATAGCCTATAGAACATCTCTGGAATGGACTCATCATTCTTCATCTTAAAGTTTGATAGCTTGTCTTTGAGCATATAGAGCTTGGCACTAGAGCAATTTGATTAGTATGACAAATAGCAAAATGCAAACTTGCTCTAGCTCTACAAGGGTTACAAGCCACATATCCAACAATTCTAGTTACTATAATCACTAGGCACACAAATGTCTAAGTCACTACTCACTAAGAGCTCTCACACTTACACTAAAGAGTTCCACTAGATGATCTTAAGCTACAAAGTAAGCTCTCAATTCTAGCTATACTAAAGAGCTTACTACAACTAGTTTGCGGGAATGTAAACGAGTGAGTAGGGTGATTATATCACCACATAGTGGAGTAAACCAATTACAAGATGAATACCAGTTAAATCACCAGGAGAATACCAAAGGGCAAGAGACAACCAATTTTTCTTCCAAGGTTCACATGCTTGTCGACACGCTAGTCCCCATTATGTCGACCAACACATGGTGGTTCGGTGGCTAAGAGGTGTTGCATGAACCTCGTCCACACAATTGGACATGACAAGAACCTATCCACAAGTGAGGTAACTCAATGACATAAGCAATCCACTAGAGTTACCTTTCAGCTCTTCGCTAGGAAAGGTACAAGACCCCTCACAATCACCAAAGCCGGCCACGAACAATCACCAACTCGTACCGAAGCTCCTCCACTGCTCCAAACCGTTTAGGTGGCGGCAACCACCAAGAGAAACAAGAAATCCGCGGCCACAACGATCCCTAAGTGCCACTAGATGCAATCACTCAAGCAAATGCACTTGGAATCATTTCTAATCTCACTATGATGATGAATCAATGATGGAGATGAGTGGGAGGTGTTTGCTTAGGCTCACAAGGATGTCAAGTATGTAAAAGTGCCAAGAGGGTGAGCCCCAAGCTAGCCAAACACTATTTATAGATGTCTCCTCGAAATAGAGTTGTTGGCCAGCCGTGAGCCGCCCGGACGCTGCTCCGTGTCAGGTCGCCTGAGTCCGGTCACTAGATGCCTACCACGCGTCCCTCATTCAAATCTCATGCGTCGATCTTTAATGGTAACTTCAACAACGCCCAAGTGCTAAAGATTTATCGGACTCGTCCTCAAAACGACCGAACTCACGTTCACAGTGCGTCCGATCGTGTCCAGTAGGGTTCTAGAGCACAGAAATCAAGATTGGACGCGCCCGGTCGAAGGTGACCTAACACGCTGCGGCGTCTGGTCCTCACTGGCCTCTTCTCTGCATGCACATTGTTAGCATACGTCAGCAAAGTAGCTTTTCACCTGCGCGTCCGGTCACATGAACAACTCATGTGTCCGATCGCGCCACCGAGCGCTGCACCTCACTTGACCAGGTGACCGAACTCAGCCACAAGTTAGGTCCCTATGTCTGATCGTTCTTCGGTCTTCTCGGCCAAGTTACACGCCACCGGCTATAAATGACCGGACGCTGCCTAGGGTTAGGTCCCGCGTCCGGTGTAGCGTTAGGTCAGGGACCGGCATCGCCTTTTCTTTTTCTATCTCCTCAAACACTTCGCCCTTGCTTCCAACTTGCTAACCACAAAGTGTAGAACTTGTGTGTACATATATTAGCATTTTCCAAAGCATTTTACAAGGGGCAAAGTTAGCACACTAGATTCCTAAATGTATGTGCAAAAGTCATGTCACCTAGTGGCACTCGATAAACCGTTTAACAAAAGATTTTATCTCTTTATAGTACAGCTATCGATCCTAAGCGACTCATACCTTCTATGGTGTCTTGAGTGTAAAACAAAACCTATCATATACCTTTGCCTTATCATCTTGGTTTTTGTTTTTCTCTTTCTTCTTTTCAAGTTGAGCTTAATCATCTTCAACATATGTCCATCTCTATCTCCATGAACTTCATCACCATGCTCCACACTTAGATTGCACCAACCTAGCTCATTTCACAACTTGTGACAAAGGTTAGTGCTAGGTTTCATCAATTATCTAAAACCAAACTAGAGCTTTCAGTTGTGCAGCCTCCTCTCCGACGTGCAGGGTAGCGACGGACGCACGGGCATGGAGGCACGCAGAGTCGTGACCCGTGCAAGCTGTCCCCCATCGGATAGAGGAGAGAGAGAAAATAAAATAAGTGAGGATTAAAAGAAAAGAAAAAAAATAAATTCCTAAGGACATTTTAGACTTTTTGCACCGCAGATTGATACCGTTACTAGCGAAAGTGGACAGAATGGCTTGGGAGAATAAAAAGTAAAATGTCATAGCATCTAGGTGCGTTCGAACTTTTTAGTGACATGTAAGTCTAGAGTATCTTTCGTAATGGCACACAGGTAAAAGGCTCAAGGAGGAAGGATTTTCTCCTCTTCTGCTCTGTAAAACGCGGCCCGGTCTGGCCCGTTACTCAAGTAGAGGAAGCCCAAGAGGAACCAGCCCATCTATGATTTCACTGTGGGGCAGGGGCAAGCGGCGAAACCTATGGAGTTAGCGCTGGACAAAATACTCACGGCTTACAAACTCGCTCGACTCGTGTCCGGCCCGGCTCGGCTCGGTTCGTTTTAACTTTTTTCACGAGCTGAGCTGGAAGTCTAGCTCGCTGTTTTAACGAGCCAGCTTGCGAGCTGCTCACGAGCTCAAACGAGCTGAGGCCTATCAGCCCACGACCATAAATCTAGACGATGATGATGCTGACCTAGAAGTATATACCTATTCCATTGATATGTAATCCTTATTTTCAGCTATTTCATATGAATTTTGATTTTATAATTGTTGTGGCACTTAAATGTTGATTTATGGATTGTTTTCCGGTGAGAAGATGATGATGCTGATATTGAATTTGTGGACTTTCCTAAGTCTATGATGGCAAGCAAGTAGTAAGTATGCTGGAACTGCATGATCATGAATGGACCAGCTATGTTGCATGGTTGATATTTTTTATGAACCTGATATGTATTAACCATGCTTGCATAACGGTGGACGTCATTTTCTGAAATTATTATGACATAGACATTATAAACATGTGCGCCCTATTCTTTTAGTAGCTCACGAGCTAAACGAGACACAAGAGCTAAGCTGTTCCTTTATCTCGTAATATTAACTCATTTGGCTCGTTAACCTAGCGAGCCGGCTTTGTTGACAAAGAGCCAAGCTGGGTGGATATCAAGGCCTCTACGGAGTCCGGTGAGGGCGGCGGCTGCCGAACATCAGTCGTTTATAGATTTGACGCTAGACTCACGTTAGATGTACCCATTTATCATCAGCCGATTGTGGGGAGTCGATCATTCGAACGTTATTTTTGCAATTTTTTCCTCCCGTGGGAGCTCGTCGTGGAGATCCTCCGCCGCCTCCCGTACCGGTCGCTCTGCCGCTTCAGGTGCGTCTCCAGGTCCTGGCACGACGTCTCCTACCACCCCGACCACCGCAACACGCTGCCCCAGGAGCTCGCCGGCCTTCTCTATAGCAACCACGTCCCTAGCCCCCTCCACTGCGACTTCGCTGTCCGGTTCGCGCCGGCCGACTCGTCCCCGTTCCCCGGCCTTGGGTTCCTTCCATGTGTCGCCCGCGCCCTGCCCCTCGACTGCTGTAACGGCCTTCCTCCTCTGCCGCGCCGGCGGCGGGGCCGGTGGATGTCACTATGTCTGCAACCCGGCCGCTGGCAAATTCACCGTTCTCCCGAAGCCGTCGTCTGGGTTCCAGGCGCTGGCTCTGGCTGCCTTCGAGCCTCACGGCGCCTCGCCTCGATTCCATGTACTTAACTTCGCAAGAACCGAGCCTGTGCAAAGGGTCCTCTTTGATTCCGATTTCGAAGAATCCGACGATGATGACGCTCCTTCTGATGGTGGTGGCTACGCGGCAGCGAATTGTTGGATTTGTGTGAGGCGACCGATTTCTGTGTGCAGGGCCTTGAGGTATTCTCGTCGGTAACCAGGAAATGGGTGCACGCTTGCCGTGACTACCATGTCAGGCTGGTGGAAGGAATGGGCAGTGTGTTCATCAATGGATTTGTCAATTTGCTCACCCACGAGAAGAAGGTTCTCGCTGTCGATCAAGAGGGCCGGGCGTGGCGTCTGATTCCCTTGCCTGTATCCAGCAGGTTTGGGTTGGTCGGGTGCCTCGGACAGTCTCAGGGATTCCTGCATTATGCCGTGCAAGAAGGCTGCGGCTGCACCATGATGCAGGTTTGTATTCTGAAGGATTTCGGGGAACGGAGTGGATTCTGAAGTGCCGGTTCGAGATTGAAGTGGCTCCGCAGACGAAGATAAGATACTGTTTGATTATGCTGGCAATGAATTCTGGTCTGAAATTTTCTATGTGGTCGTGTTTCATCCCGAGAGGGATCTTGTTTTCCTCCCTGTGGAAGGATACAAGTTGCTCTCCTATAATTTGATCAGTGCTGAAGTGAAGGAGATTGCCTACCCCAACTTGTTTGGGATTTGAAAGCTTTGTTGTTGTTGTTGCTGCTGCTGCTGCTGAAGTGAAGGAGATATGCATGCTGAAACCACAAACGAGGCCCAGGTTCCTGGTTTATGTGCCCTCCTATGTGGATTTACCAAATCCTGATGTGCAAGGGAAGGAGTTGTTCTGATCAGTTCAACGTTGTACTGCATCTCTGGGAATCATGATTCAATTGCTAATGTAAATGCTCATTTTGTCTGTAAATTTTGTAATATATTCTGCTTATTAATCCTGATTTTACTTTGTTTGTCGGTATTAGAATGTATCATTTTTGCTAATCTGGAATAAGAAAGTGACATTCATCCCTTGAGGCAACGTGATACTGGTGATATGTAAACAAAATATGAGCAACTATTTCATGCCTTCCAATTTTTATGATAATGCTCGACGAAAGCTTAACTATGCCCCTTTTTTCATACTTGTATGCCTAAGGTAAATTTATTTCACATGCTCAGCTTAACATATGACTAGTGAAGATGGTCACATTAACATTACTATCTTTACTAGTCACGTTGAAACATCCTTGACGTGGAGCTATGGCTGTCTACCTTGCTCCCAGTTATAACATCCTTAGGTCATATTATAACTGCCAGTTATAATATGACGTGTTGTGTCATTTCCTTTGTCTAAATTTCTGCATCTCTTTTAAGTACTTAGCCATTAGTCCATAACGGTAGTTCAATACTTCAGTCAGCTAGTAGAACCTATCCTTATATCCTAGATGCAGTATAATTTGTATGCATAAAGCAACTACATGATCACATACTCCCTTTGTCCCAAATTATCTGTCGTTTTTTGTTTCCGTACCATAAGTTTGACTCGATTTGTAGAAAATACGTGCAACATTTATATCTCCAAATAAATTTATTAAATAACTAGATTCAAAGATCTTTCCAATGATATCAATTATGTACCATAAATATTAATATTTTTAATATATATTTTGTCGAAGTTGTTTCTCGGGAAGCGAAAACGACATATATTTTGGGACGGAGGAGTATTTCTGAGTAGATGCAGTATGAGTAGATGCTCCACAATTCTTTGATCTCTAGATGCATCGATTCAGTACCATGTCTCTCTGAAAGAAACAAACAATTTTCAGAACAGTGTAACCAAAAGCAATGCTACACTGTATGTAGATCATTGATTTTTTAGTTGTCTGCTATCTCAGAGAAAACAGTGATGTTGCATCCACTGAACTGCACCGTTATTATAGTTCATTTTCCCTTGGGAAGCTTCGCACCACAAATGTCTTTCCTTGCACTAGTCCTGTACTGAAGATATGCTCAAATATTAATGATGGGCATGGCTTGATTTCCTCGATCCCTTCTCTTTGCCATGTTGACAGATTAACTTGGTTGTGCCACTGAATTTGTTTCCTAAATATCTTAGATTGGTGAGTATATAAGAATGGCTTTGACTTCCTTGCGCATACAACAGCCCTATTGAGAGGAAAGAGCCACAAAACTTTGAAAGAAATGTTGGAACATGCTCCTGACACCGCATGGTCCTTAGTTTTGTCACTGACCTTTTGAACTCATATATTTCTGAGTAAATGTATTTTTCGTAATTATGGGTCCATAGCCTTCATTTTATTTTCAATCATGCAGTAGTTTCGATTTTGTACTCTTTATTTTGACATGTCCAGGAAATAACTGTCAAAAGAATTTTGCCACTGGTCAGGTTTCCACTGCAGAGGATAAAAGAAGAGGAAATAGGGGAAACAGAACTGAAAGACCTTGATTTCTCGGAGCTTTTTTTTTTCTTTCCCATTAGAGTCGGCTAAAAGATGAATAGGACATTGACTGTGGTCCATCTATTCTACTTTTATTTACGCCGTATATCATATGAAACACTGTAAACATTCCCTATTTATGCCATATATCCCTGTACTACACTCATTCAGTCTATATATAACTCAACATTGTCTGAGATATGATGGATAGATGAGTTGATAGATATTAGTGTTAGCATTAAAACTTTAAGGTTGAGTAGTTGTCTGATGACTCAACAAATGTCGACTGTAAGCAAAAGCATCCAAAGTCCACGCAGAGATATTTCACAGGCGGAGCTCTCCAGCATTCAGATTTCAGAGCATGCAGCACTCTCCATGTTGCATTCAGATTTCAGAGCATGCAACCTCTCCAGTATTCAGATTTCAAAGCATGACGTACCAGTATGGGGCAACCAGTACAACTTAAAATGGATTTAACCGCTGCTCCCATGCACTGGATTGCTGGATCAGCACCGGTTCGATCCACAGTTCAACTAGCCCCATCTTTAATAACTGGGACTGGGAGCAATGAGATCAAATTAGGATTACATCATTGCTAGATGTCTAAGATAACCCATTTTCACCCTACACCAAGTGCCTGGTAGACAGCCACAGCCCCACGTCAAAGATGTTAAGGAATCCAAATCTGTATCCACTAGAATCTATCCTTATTCGTATCTAATTCTAATATTGATACTGTAATGGATGTATGTATTTGAATTCGATTTTCATTACTTTTCTATTTGATTTTGATTCATATTCGGAAAAAAATGTAGGTATGGATGGATATTGATACTATTTTTTTTTCCACAACAGTCAAAACTGAAATTCATTACGCTTGTAATGAAATTACAAAGTTCAGCAGATAACAGAAACGTAAACAACATTATGACCAAAAGCAAACGCATCCTTGAGGAAGATCACCCAGGGATCTGTCTCGAGGACAAAACTACCCCCCACGACTAGAAACGAAAACGCAGCATAAACCAATTGGAAAAATGAAAGAAGCTCTAGAAACGAAAACGCGGCGATAAACCAAAAAGCGCCCACAAGACTGATGGATTGGAAAAATGTAAGAAGCTATTTGGGTGAGGGGAAGTGTTTCAATGGGTACAGTATAGCAAATCTGTTTACATATCAAAATGCTGCAAAAATGAAAGAAGCTTCTCCAGTGGCAGACTTAAGTGTCAGGAACTCAGGATCCTACAAGTTCAAATACTGCAAGAACTTATCCTGATGGCTTGTTGGAACATGGTGACACCCCTCAGGTTCGCAGCCTCCCCCAAAAGATATTGGTTATTCATAAGATCCCAGACCTCCAAGGGCTTTCATTTCTCAACAGAAGAAAGTTACATCACAACTGGGAGAACATTTAGTCCTTCGCTTCTATGTAATTTTAACTACCTTCGGACAGAGCTATTCTCTGCCGTTTCCTATCTTATGCTTCTTTCCTCTTATAATGTGCTAAGTGAGAGCATGAACCATTTGCAACAATCTCCAATGCAATCGCCCTTGACAAGAATGCCCACATTACAGTAGAAATAAAAATTATCCTATTCTGATGTGAATACAATAATATACAACAGAGGACAGCACAACATGTATTGCCAGTTTGCCACGTAAACAGAGAGGTTGATAGACACAGAAATATCCATAGAAAAAACACAGGTTAATTGGTTCGACATCAAGAGTATGAAGTTTCACAAAGGCTCAAAGATAGTTCATTCAAACACAAGCAGCATATGATACTACAGCCATACATGATACATATATCTAGCACAAGAAGCAAAATATAATTCATTCAGACATTCGCCTTTTACAAAAGAAACATAATTTCCATCTCTCAACAACCATTCCAACAAGATTGAGTACCTGAATAAATTGAAGTATTTCTTGCCTTCTTCTCCTTGCTGGTGATTCACATCAAGATGATTTGACTTCTTGTTGATGTATCCAGTATGCTGGATTGAATCTGCACTCTGCTTTCTAGTCCCAGGCAGCCAATGACTCCGAGAAAAGGGGAACATAGGGACAAACAGCGTTTTGAATAATTGTCCTCAAGCTCACACCCCATGTTGCGAATCACATGCACTTTTCTACTATCCATATCATAGCATCTTATTGTATGGTCCAAATCCGAAACAAAGAATATCAAGTGGCACTCTGGATGAATCGTGATCAGATTATACTGCTGCAGAGGACTAGAACTGATCTTTCCGAGTAACTCCGAAGTCCTGACACTATGTTTGAAGATCCACTCATCACTAGCATAGTCCTCAAGAACATACACTGATAGTCTCAAGTCATGTTCTTCAACCGTATTGAGATAGTACAAGTGCCCTTGAGAGTGTCCAATGAAACCGTCCGTCATTGCCGTGCGGCACCGGAATGGTCCTCCTTGAGTTCCCCTCGGTGTCAACCACCAGTACATCTTCATGCCCAGATGCAAACATCATGAAGAAAGCCATTGAGAAATACAGTGCTTATAGCATCCCACAAGGTCACATCGTCACTCCATAAACTGTCCCTGTGAGCCCACTGCCCGGTCTCCAACGAGTAGATCTCAAGCCCCTCGATAAAGTAGCCATATAGTACGAGCTCAAACACATGGAAGTTGGGGGAAACGACCGGGTCGAACCCCAGCCGCGTATCGCAGATGTTACCAGCCTGGCTGGACTCAGGCAGCGCCACCCATTCCTCGGTCGCCGGATTGCAGACGACGTAGCCGTCGCCCGCGTCCGTCGGGCTGCGGCAGAGGAGGAGACCGTTGCAGCAGTCCAGGAGGGTGATGTCGGCGTGGCCCGGGAGGAAGGACAGGGAGGGGCGGATCAGGGGCGCGCCCCTCCCCGTGACGTTGGTGAAGTGGCGGGCCGACTCGGGGAAGCGCTCGCTGCTGGTGGTGTGGTAGAAGAAACCGGCGAGGGTCTGGGGCAGCTTCTTGCGGTGGTCGGGGTGGGAGATGAGGCCAAGCCAGTGTTTGGACACGCACTTGAAGCGGCAGACCGACTTGACAGGCAGTCGCGAGAGTATCTCCACGATGAGGTCGTCGGTGAGGACAGGTCGCCGTGTTCCTCCTCTCCTTGGAGCACGCCGCCATGTCTGTGGGGGAGTGAGGCGCTGCGAGTGGCGGCTACGGAGTGCTGAGGGAAGAAGCAAGCAGGAAGGGTTTTCTCCTCTGCTCTGTAAAATGCGGCCCGGCCCATTACTCGACCAGAGGAAGCCCAAGGAACCAGCCCATCTGTGGTTTCACTGCGGGGCACGGGCAGGCGGCGGAAGCGGAAGCCTATGGAGTCCGGTGAGGGCGGCGGCTGCCGTCTCCCGTGGGAGCTCATCGTGGAGATCCTCCGCCGCCTCCCGTACCGGTCGCTCTGCCGCTTCAGGTGCGTCTCCAGGTCCTGGCTACGACCTCTCCTACCACCCTGACCACCGCAACGCGCTGCCCCAGGACCTCGCTGGCCTTCTCTACACCAACCACGCCCCTAGCCCCCTCCACTGCGACTTCGCTGTCCGGTTCGCGCCGGCCGGCTCGTCCCCGTTCCCTGGCCTTGGGTTCCTTCCATGTGGCGCCCGCGCCCTGCCCCTCGACTGCTGCAACGGCCTCCTCCTCTGCCGCGACGGCGGCGGGGCCGGTGGATGTCACTATGTCTGCAACCCAGCCACTGGCAAATTCACCATTCTCCCGAAGCCATCGTCTGGGTTCCAGGCGCTGGCCCTGGCTGCCTTCGAGCCTCACGGCGCCAAGCCTCAATTCCATGTACTTAACTTTGCAAGAACCGAGCCTGTGCAAAGGGTCTTCTTTGATTCAGACTTCGAAAAATCCGACAGTGATGACGCTCTGTCTGACACCGACGGTGGTGACTACGGCGGTGGCGAATTGTTGGATTTGTGCGAGGCGACCAACTTCTGTGTGCAGGGCCTTGAGCTATTCTCGTCGGTGACTGGGAAATGGGTGCAGAGCCACGCTTGCCGTGACTCCCATGTCAGGCTGGTGGAAGGAATGGGCAGTGTGTTCATCAACGGTTTTGTCAATTTGCTCACCCACGAGAAGAAGGTTCTTGCTGTCGATCCAGAGGGCCAGGCGTGGCGTCTGATTCCATTGCCTGTATCCAGCAGGTTTGGGTTGGTCGGGTGCCTCGGACAGTCTCAGGGATTCCTGCATTATGCTGTGCACGAAGGCTGCGGCTGCACCATGATGCAGGTTTGGTTTCGGAAGGATTTCGAGGAAGGGGATTGGATTCTGAAGTGCCGCTTTGAGATTGAAGTGGCTCCGCAGACGAAGATACTGTTTGATTATGCTGGGAATGAATTCTGGTCTGAAATTTTCTATGTGGTTGTGTTTCATCCAGAGAGGGATCTTGTTTTCCTCCCTGTGGAAGGATACAAGTTGCTCTCCTATAATTTGATCAGTGCTGAAGTGAAGGAGATATGCATGCTGGAACCAGAAACAAGGCCCAGGTTCCTGGTTTATGTGCCCTCCTATGTGGTTTTACCAAATCCTTACGTACAAGTGAAGGAATTGTTCTGATCAGTTTATCTGTCCTCCTATGTGGATTTACCAAATACTTATATGCAAGTGAAGGAATTGTTCTGATCAGTTCGGTGTTGTACTGCATCTCTGGGAATCATGATTCACCTAATATCAATTTGTCTCTGAATTTTGTGATATATTGTGCTTATGAGAATCCTGTTATTACTTTGTTTGTCAGTTTTAGGCTTTTACCATGTATCGATTTTGCTAATCTGGAATAAGAAGTGACATTCATCCCCTTGAGGCAATATGATATTGGTGATATGTAAACAAAATATGCTACTGTTTCATTCCTTCCAACTTTTATGATAATGCTCGAGGAAAGCTTAACTATGCCCCTTTTTTTCATATAACTGGTGATATTTGTATGCCTAAGGTAAATTTTTCACATGCTCAGCTTAACCTATGACTAGTGAAGGTGGTCACATTAACATTACTATCTTTATGGCTGTCTCTGGGAGCAATGTCGAAGATGTCAAGAAATCCAAATCTGTATCCACTAAAATCTATCCTTAATTGTATCCAATTCTAATATTGATACCCTAATGGATGTATGTATTTGAATTCGATTTTCCTTAGTTTTCTATTTGATTTTAATTCATATATTCGAAAAATATAGATATGGATGGATATTGATACTATATTATTTTTGTATATAATAAAACACATCTCTGGACCATGCTATAAATATATCTTTGATTTAGAGCATGTTTGATATGCATGACTAGTTATTAGTTGAGGCTAAAAATTATCCCAAATTAGCTATTGTTGCTAACTAGTTGGCTAACAACTAGTTGAAGATTTGGCATGCCCACTTATTAATACTCTCCTATTTAGATGCATCAGAGCTAATTTTGGTTAATTTTTAGCGCTAGAAATTAGCCCTTGTATCAAACATGCCCTTAGTTAGGAATTGATATATTTATTGTAAATTGTTTTTTTATATATTAGTTTATTTATTTATCATTTTATTGATGTAAATATTTTTATATACTTTAGCTTATTTATTTATTGATGTATATTTATATAAAGATTATTTTTATAGTTAAATACAAGATATCATAGGAATTCTAGGATATATTATTATGGACAAAACCTAATGATACATGCAACTCTCCCTTTATTGTGAGAAAACAGTGGCAATTGTATTTTAAGCCCATTGTTGGGTTGACGAAAAAAATGTATTATCCATAGAAATAAAGGATAAAGAGAAACTGGGGAAATTTATTGACAATAGGCATTAATGGTAAATATAAATATGAATAAAGTATTTTAAACTGAGTTACTATTTGGATTAGCTAAACTTTTTATAAAGCTGCAATAGCCGAGAGGGAGGCAGCTAATACCGAGTGGTTGAATAGTTCAAGATGAGTAATATAAATTAGACTATTAGCATGCTTGATATCATGGGCTAATTGTTAGCCAGCTAATTTTAGCTCAAATTAGCTCTAGTGCAAGAGGGCTAATAGATGAGCTAATTTATTAGTCAAGTCGTCAACCAGTTGTTAGCCAACTGATTTGGACTAATTTTTAGTTCAACTAGTAACTAACTGGCCATATCTATCCAAACATACCCTATAAGTTAGGTTGTTTGGACTAGCGAGGGCTTTTTTTAGCTGTTGACGAAAGGGTTACTTCACGGCTTCACCTAGAATCTATTGTAAATTAGGATAATTTTTGAAGGTATGCATGCCTTATATTTTTAGGATGGAGGTATAATGTAGCACTTTTATTGTTATATGTAGAAAGTGTATAGTATATTTATATTTCATGGTAATGCTCTCTATTGAGCGTCTGGCTGGCCGAACGAACCCCCAGCGCCTTGCTCGTCCGTGGCCTCGTGCCTTGCGCCCCACCCGCGCCTCCTGCCTCACGTCACGCGCCACTTACACCTCGCGTCTCCCGCTAGTGCTCCGCCACACCTCACCTCTCCCGCCCTGGACTCGCGTTGCGCATAGGCGAGGTTCGACCTCCGTGCTGTGGCATCGAACTCCTGTGCCGGTATTGAGCTCCGTGTAAACGAGCGTCCATTAGAAGGCAGTAAGTAGATGAGCACATATTGCAACCGTATGTTTAATGCGTTTCTGATGTATGTGGCATATGTTTCATCTGGATGTTGCAAAAGTAGATCTGGTGTTGCATATGTTGCAATGACTATACACGTACGTTGCAAGTGTATGTTTCAAATGTTTCAGCTGTTTTCAAACATATGTTGCAAGTGTTTTATCTGATGTTCATGTATGTTGCAAGTGTATGTTTCAAATGTTTCATCTATTTCAAACGTATGTTGCAAGTGTTTTATCTGGATGTTACATATATTCTCATACACATATGTTGCAAGCGAATGTTGTAAATGTTTCATCTGTTTCGGACGTATGTTGCAAGTGTTTTATGAGCAAATGCGGCAAGGGCGTAGGAGAAGGTGGTCCCCTCTGGCGCAGCGGTCCCCGCGTGTGCATGAGAAGTGAAGCGGGCACAGGAGCAGGCGATGAGCACAAAGATGTATCCATAGGCGTGGCAGCAGGCGCGGAGCACGAAGCTACATCTATGGGTGGGCAGTAGGCGCGGAGCACGAAGCTTCATCCATGCGCAGGAAGTAGACGCGGAGCACGAGGTAAAGCGGAGCACGAAGCTACATCGATAGACGCCCTAAGGGTATCATTATTGAAAACAGGCGGGCGACAGGCGCATACAGACGCCGCATTCCGGACGTCCAGGCGCTAGTCTATCCTAGTATATTTCAACCTCTCGTTGTATAATTTTGTTTTCGTAAAATTAGTGTTATTGCTGATTGAAATTTAAATAAACAACTAAATTGAATACATATATAAAAATCAAACTCGTCGCTTTCTGTTTATATCTCAGTATCATTATATAAACAGAAGGCATGGTTTGTCGACCTTTTTTATCCTTTCGATTTGGATTCGCTTGCCGCTTGCCGCTTGCCGCTACTCGCCAATCCTAGTCCGAGACCCAACTCGATCCAGGCTGTTAAAGGAAATAACTCAGTCTATGTCATAAAAAAAGGGGAAAATTCCAATCACCGCCTGTTCCTCCCGTTCAACCCCTACAAATACAAATTCCCTCCCTCACATGTTTCTCCAGAATCTCAGGTTCGATTAGCAGATTGATTTCCTAGAGGGTTTAGAGATTAGAGAATAGTGTCTCCAGCCATGGAGGCGGCCCGCGACACCAAGAAGAAGCGGATTCTCGCCGTCACGAGCTCCGCCACCACCGCAGCCGTCGGCGGCGTTGGACTGACCGACGACCTTGTCGTCGACATCCTCTCGCGCGTCCCCGTGAAGTCGATCTGCTGCTTCAAGTGCGTCTCCCCGTCGTGGCGCAACCTCATCTCCCACCCCCGACCCCGACAACCGCAAGAAGCTGCCCCAGACGGTCGCGGGCTTCTTCTACTTCGACGAGTTCGATTCAGGGGGTGTTTAGATCCCACCCAAAATCCAAAATTTTCCAAGATTCCCCGTCACATCGAATCTTGCGGCACATGCATGGAGCAATAAATATAGGTAAAAAGAACAACTAATTGCACAGTTTGTCCGTAATTGACGAGACGAATCTTTTAAGCCTAAATAGTCCATAATTGGACAATTTTTGTCAAATACAAACGAAAGTGCTACAGTGTCCATTTTCCAAACTGGAAGGGATCTAAACACCCCCTCATGCAGCTTCGTCAGCCTCGCCGATGCCGAGCCGCCGAGGAGGACAGGAAGAGGAGGATGGGTGCGGCCCCCCTCGTCATGCGATTTCCTGCCCGCGAACACAGGTGGTGGGGTGGTGGACTCCTGAAATGGGCTCGTCCTCTTGAACAACTCCCGCAACTCCGGCTCCGGCTCCGAGCCCCGCCCATCGTATGTCATCTGCAACCCTGCCACCGAGAAGTGGACTACCGTGCCAGGATCAACCCATGCCGGCAAGATCTGCACTGCCAGCATCCTGTGCTTCGACCCGGCCGTCTCCCCGCATTTCCATCAAGGTTTTCATTTTCAGAAATTTAAATTTATCGGGGTCACAAATAAAGAGGATAAACATGATATATCGGAAATATCGGATCAAATTTAAATAAAATTTAATTTGAATTTAAGTAAATTTAAATGAATTTAAACAAAATTTATACGAAAAAGATAGATATTTCCTTATCGGCACCTACGGATAAAGAGGATATATCGAAAATATCAGGAGATTTCAGCCGATATTTGAAACCATGATTTCCATGTCGTTCAGTTGCTGGACCGGGAGTTCGACGAGGCCGACGAGGAGGAAGACTGGTTTACCGAGGAAAACCAGTTCGAGGGGTTCAACATCTACTCCTCTGAAACTGGGGCCTGGGTTTTCCATCCTCACAACAGCCATTGGTCTCCTGTTGCCCACGGGAGCAGGATGACCTTCTTCAACGGCCAGCTGCATTTCGTCACCGACGACGATGGCGCAGGTCGCTGCACTGGACAAGAAAGGGCAGACACGCAGGTTGATTCCTGTCCCGCGGAGTGGAGAGGTCCAGCTCATTGGCCATTCTCAGGGGCGCCTGTTCTACGCGAACAGAGATGCTCGTAACGCCTCCAAGCTGACGATCTATGTGCTGGGGGAGAAGTAGAACGGCTGCTGGACTCTGAAGCACTGTGTCGACACTTCAGGCATGTTTGCTGGTGAAGAGTATTTGCAGTCTGGGCAGTTGGTGGGAGTGGCCGCCATTCATCCGCACGGCGATTCCATCTTCTTGTTTGATTCGTTGCAGGGAAGGTTGATGTCATATGGTATGGGTAGCCGGCGAGGTCATGTCATCCGCAGTGTCGAAGAATCCCCGCTGTGGTCATTTGTACCGTATGTTCCAGTCTACTTGGAGATGGCAGCACTGGAAAACTCAAAGTAGATGCCTTCACATTTGTATGTGCTCTGTCTGTGATGTCCACAAGTGTGGCATGGGCAGCTTCATATTTGTCTGCTACTTGAACAGAAGCCGATGCTATTACAGTTTAGAAGGGTCTTGTGTAATCATCTACTAGCTATTCTGCAGTGAGTTATTGTCGGTGTTTCGGATCGGGAGGTCCTCAACCAACTAGTGAATTTATCCTGTGTGTTTCCGATTCCAGATGATGATGCAAAGAGACACAAGGTTTATACTGGTTCGGGCAATTCGAGCCCTACGTCCCGTCTGGGAGATCAATCTTGTATTCCTTGCACCGAAGTGCTTGTAGTAGGGGGTTACAAGCTGGGTGAGAGAGGGAGCTAGTCCCAGGTCTCGGTGAGGTGTGATGTGGGCTGCTTGAGACGTTGCTCTCAGGCGGCAGGGAAATATGTGTGTTACAGGGCGTTGTTCTTCGTCCGTCCCCTCTAAATGGCCCCAAGTCCTCTCCTTTTATAGTTGAAGGGAGGACAAGGACAATACATGTGCTAACTATACGGCGTCGTACAAACAGAGGTGGCACATCCGAGCCCTGTGGCGGCGTAGTCGTCGAAGTGGTCCATCCTTGGAGCACTGGGGCGGCGTGCTGGTCACGTCCGATCCTGTACGTCATGGGAGCTCCAGGGCTGCCTCGGAGTGGGTGCGGCGGTCAGCGTGCGAGTCACTGTGGACTGACTGTGCGCGAGGCCGAGGCTCGGTCGTTGTCGAGGCTGCACCGCAGTAGGGGTCTCGGTAGACACGAATCCCGAGATAGTCGAGACCTTGGTGCATAGTGCCGAGGCCCTAAGAGAGCGGTTGATCTGGTGCGCTGGCTCGGAGGCGGTGATGACCCGGGCCAGGCTGTCCATGTCATGTTGTTTTCGAGGCAGGGATCGCGGGGCACAGTGTAGTGCGGGCGCTGATCGTGGGCACAGCGTCAAAGTACAGTGGCCGGTAATCCCCGCCGCGCCCTGTCTCAGCCGGTATGGCGCTGATGCAACCTCATGTCCTATCGGCCATTCTGCGGTGTCGAGCCGTCGTCCGGCTGAGATTGCGGGAGTGGTTGACGTATTAATGGGACATGACGTGCTGTCGGGAAGATCGGCCGAGGCGGGGGCGACAGGCTATGGATAAGCCGGCCTCGCGCGAGGCAGAGGTTGGTCTCCTTGCCGAGGCCTTCCGCAAGAGGTCTCACGCAAGGCGAAGATTGCATCTCCTTGCCGAGGCCTTCCGCAAGAGGTCTCGCGCGAGGCGGAGATTGCGTCTCCTTGCCGAGACCTCCCGTGAGAGGCCTGAGGCGACGCAGAGATCCGGGTGGGCTCGGACGGGGCTGGTTATGAGCCCATGGCTTTCCCTCTAACTTCGTCGTTGGTGGGATTTTAGTGCCTCTTTTGGTGTACGCTCGGGGTACCCCGTTTTACGGTACCCGACAGTAGCCCCCGAGCCTCAGGGAGGGTGAGTGCATTCTCCCTGAGGTTTTATCGAGACTTGGTTTGCAGTCGCTCCCGTAGGGATTATGTTTTGTTTCTTGAGGTTTCGGTGGGTGCGCGCGAGCGCACCCGCCGGGTGTAGCCCCCGAGGCCCTGGAGGAGTGGAGTTATTCCTCTAGGGGCTTTTTTCATTTTCGTGTTTGAGTGAGGAGTTTTTATCATATTTGCCGAGCCCCCAAGTGCGAGTTCGGGTCGCGGGGGTCTCGGCGAGGTTGCAGAAAGAGCCCTCTAGCCTCCGCACGGAGTGAGAGGTCCGTTAGGGGTTCCCCTGACTTTTGGAACGACCCTCACGCTTCCTTTTCGCTCGGAAGGAGGGGTGGAATGTGCCAGGCTACCCTCGATGGGCACGAGCGTTGGCACTTCCAGTGAGCTGTTATCGGGTGAGTCCGAGTGGAGGCCCATGCCCCATTCGCTAGGGGACGGCTAGCGGTCTAGAGACGCACTCTAAGAGTACCAGAGGGTTTCTCTAGTGGGTGCCAAGGCTGTTCGCTGGGCCTCGATGGCTCAGTGCCTCCCTACGGTGGGATCCCATTTGGAGACTTCCCTACCGGTCTCAGACACGACTTAGGACGCCCCGAGCGATTGTTCGCTCGGGCCTCAGCCATTCGTAGGCTCGCCCCAAAGTCGTCCCTGACTTTGTTGCCCTGGGGCGGCTGTCGAAACCTCTAGGGGCCCAGCCTTCGAACCCCTGGACCGTAACGGGCTCGGTGCCCTTTATCGTATTTGTAACGAAACTTCTAGCGCGGACTTAGACCGTTTGTCTTTATCTAGGGTGCAGGAGGAGCCCCCGAGCCTCCGCCTAGAGCAAGAGGGCGGTCGGGGGACCCCTGGCTTTTTTATTCGACCCTCACATATCCTTTTTGTTCGGATGGAGGGTTTGTTTGCCGAACCCATTCGGGTGCGAGCCGGAGCCACTGGGTCTCGACAAGGTTGCAGGAAGAGCCTCCTAGCCTCTGCACAGGGCGAGAGGGCTATCGGGAGCTCCCCTGGCTTTTTATACGCCCCTCACGCTTGAGGGTTTGTTTGCCGAGGCCCCTTTGGGCATGAGCCTTAGTCACGGGGTCTCGGCGAGGTTGCAGGAAGGGCTCCCTAGCCTCCGCACGGAGCAGAGGGCTGTCAGGAGCTCCCCTGGCTTTTTGTACGACCCTCGCGCTTCCTTTTTGCTCGGAAGGAGGCGTTGTTTTGCCAAGGCCCCTCGAGTGCGAAACCAGGGTTGCTAGGTCTCGACAAGATTGCAGGAAGAGCCCCATAGCCTCTGCATGGGGCGAGAGGTCCGTTGGGGTTCCCCTGACTTTTTTGTATGACCCTCACGCTTCCTTTTTGCTCGGAAGGAGGGGTGGAATGTGCCAGGCTACCCTCGGTGGGCACGAGCGTTGGCACTTCCGGCGAGCTGTTATCGGGTAAGTCCGAGTGGAGGCCCATGCCCCGTTCGCTAGGGGACGGCTAGCGGTCTAGAGACACACTCCAAGAGTACCAAAGGGTTTCTCTAGTGGGTGCCGAGGCCATTCGCTGGGCCTCGGTGGCTCGGTGCCTCCCTTTGGTGGGATCCCATTCGGAGACTTCCCTACCGGTCTCGAACATGACTTAGGGCGTCCCAAGCGTTTCGCTTGCTTGGGCCTCGGCCCCGTATTGGCTCGCTCGTGGTTGTCCTTGACTCTGTTGTCCTAGGGCGGCTATCGAAACCCCTTGGGGCCCAGCCTTCGAACCCTTGGACCGTAATAGGCTCAGAGCCAGGTTCCTTCATCTGAAAGGAATAGGCCGGGGGGAATGTCTTCCCCATTGGCTCGGCAACGGGTGACGTGCCTTTTGAGGTGGTTTCTGAGGGAGGTGAAACAACGCCTGCTGCCGTAGTGGCTGAGTGTGACATGGTGGATGGGACGTAACTGTTCCCACAATTAATGGGAAAGAAGTGGGCACATGGGCGGCAAAATCGGCTCGTGGTTAACTGCACCGGATCGGGGGGAAACTTCCCCGATTTCATCGCCCATTCGTTTCGCCTTCCCCCTACATAAATACTCGAAGAGTCTCGCCCCTCCTCACCTTACCTTGCCTGCATTAGCTCTGCCTCCATCGAGCCGTCGCTAGAGCAGCGGGTGCCGGGAAGAAGAAGGGAGAAGAGCGAGCAAGGGAGAAAGCGAGAAAAAGCGAGAGCGTGGGAGAGAGAAAAACTCACCGCCACATCCGATCCTTCCATCGCACTCATGGCCAGCGACATCGTTGTTGTCGAGGCGGACCCCTGGGATCCTTCTGATGTTACCGTGGAGACACTCCAGTCGCTCATCGACGGCAGACTCCTTCATCCGGTGACGGACCCCACCTGGCCGGAGTGGATTGCTCTGTACGGCGAGCTAGAGCCGAGGCCTCATGACGGCTACATCGTGAGCTTTGTCTCCTTTCACGAGCGTGGCCTCAGTGTCCCGGCGGATCGGTTCATGCGGGCGCTCCCGCACTACTATGGTGTGGAGCTCCACAACTTCAACCCTAACTCCATCGCACAGGTGGCTATCTTTGTTGCCATCTACGAGAGGTACTTGGGGATTTCTCCCCATTGGGAGTTGTGGCTCCATCTATTCCAGGCGGGGCACACCACCAAGCCGACGGGCATGTCGGGTACGAGGAAGGCAACGAGGACCGGCGGCTGCACTCTCCAAGTGCGCCAGGACCGCTAGCACCTCTACATCCCGGCCTAGCTCGCGTCCTCCAACCGCCGGTGGTACACGAGCTAGTTCTACCTTTGTAATGACAACGGAGGACTTTCCCCCTACACTGGGTGGATTGTGGGGAGCTGCCCAGAGAGATGGAAGTACGGTGTCCTGAAGGACGACCAGCCCAAGCTGCAGCCGCTTCTGGAGGGGCTAGAGAGGCTATGGGGCTGTGGCCTTACTGTGGCTATGGTCGTGGCTGCCTTCCACCTCCGGAGGATGCTGCCGCTGATGGCTCGATGGCGGTGGTTGTTCGACATGAAGCCGGGTGAGCCCATTGAGGGCATCCGGATGTCCTCCTCCGCCCTTTTCGATGAGGAAATTGTTCATCAGGTGAGGGAGACAGTAGAGGCGAAGTTGAGGGGCAGCAACTTGACCCCCATCGCGATGCGACCGTCGCGGGGGTTCCTCTCGCTGGTGAGTCATGTGCTGCTGTATCCCCCGAGCCTCCTCCGTTTCCCCTTACCTCTTGTTCCCTTATGCGCGTTCGTCGTTCCTGCAGGGGATGAGGGACGTGCGCTCCTCTCCGCTGCCCATTCCCAAGGATGCGAGGTGGCAGGCGATCAACTGGGCGCACGCCGACGCATAGAAAAAACAAAAAGATGCCAAGGCGGCGAAGCGCACAAAGAAGATCCTCATGCGCGAGGAGCTAGACAAGCACCGCCGTCAACAGAGGAAGGATTGCCTCTCGTTGGAGGAATCCCCATCACCGTCGCTATCAATGGAGGCCTTGGACAGGGATGACGAGGGCGAGGTGGGGCGAGGTCCCCTGGACCATCTCCCTGACGTAGTGGAGGTGGTGCCCGGGGCGTCGGCAAGCCGCCCGGCACTCTCGAGAGGAGGAGCAGACCCAGGGTCAGCGATTGCCCGCTTCGGGGCTGAGGCCAACACGCTCGGGGCGCGGGCGTTGGGCAAACGCATCGTCATCTCGGTGGGCTCGACGGCGGTGGTGGAACAAGTGGCGGTGGAGACGACGCACCCGCCCCCGTAGAGGACCGATGGGGTGCCGGGGTCCTTTGAGGACCGATCGGCGCTGATGGACCCGGAGGTGACGCCTCTACCACCACCACCGCCTTTGTGGGCGAGGGTCGCTATGGCGAAGCGGTTGCCACCCCGTTCAAGGTAGGTGTATTTTTGGTGGGGTTGCAGTGCCTTTTGTTCGCTCTTTGGTCTCGTGCTGACCCTGTAGGTGATTTTTCCTTAGTCAGAAGCGGCCTACGGATGAGCTTCCCTTGGCGCCCCTTAAGGCGCTCAAGGCGAGCCCTGGCTCCTCTGCCTACTGGGTGGCGGAGGCACAAGCCGCTATGCAACGTGGCGCGGCGTCGGCGAGGGCCGACCCGAAGGAGCCGGCCACCCAGGGAGGGGCAGTCGAGGCGACCCCGACACAGATGGGGGAGGGAGTGCTTCTACCCCATGAGGGCGAGGCTCACGAGTCGGATAGGGCCGGGGTGCCCTTGGTTGCCAAGGCCCCTGGGGTCTTCGAGGCTAAGGCGATGGAGGCCGGGGCGCCCAAGACCGCTGAGACCGCAGAGGCGGCGGTCGGTGTCTCTGCGACCACCGAGGCCACGATGGCGGAGGCCGGAGCCCCTGAGACCATCAAGGCCATAATTGCGGAGGCCGGAGCCCCTGAGATCGCCAAGGCCGACGTGATGGCGGTGAGGCCGTCTATCCAGGAGGTGGAGATGAAGGCAGCGGAGGCCTTGGTGGCGCCCTTGGTTCAAGGCCAGCCGTTGTTACGAGAGAGCGCCCGGGAGGCAGAGGTCTATCCAATCTCCTCCGACAATACTTCCCGGGTGCGGGAGGTGGTCGACGCCAAGGAGACCGGCGCCATGGAACAGCCGGCTCCGATCTTAGGCGAGGGAAGCTTGGCCCTCGTGCGGGCGCGACCCGAGCCTCGCGGGTGGGACCACCCGCGGGTACTATGGTGGAGCCGGGACAACCCTAAGGGGGAGTCTCTGTTCGCCCTCGAGGACGCAGCCGAGGGTGGGCGCTGGGGCACCTTCGAGCAATACCGCCAGCTAGCGGAGCGGTCACTATGGACGGCACTGTCCGTGGTGGCCGACGAACTGCCCGGAGTCGCCTAGGTTTGCGTTTTCTTTTCTCACGCGATGTTGTCTTTTTTTGAGTTTTGTTGCAATCAATGACCCCTATTCTGCTTCCCCAGGAGCTCGAGACCCAGTCCCTTGGGAAGTCGGTCTTTCTCCAGCAGGAGAGGGATGTCTAGGACCAGCTCCAGCGGCAAAAGGGCCTGCTTGCGGGTGCCAACGAGCTCCTGGTGGCGCGGAGCGCGGAGGTGGAGGACCTCCGCCTTCGTTGTGCCGACGTGAAATTCAAGGCGGCCATGGCCTAGGAGCAGCTTGCCCCTCTAGCAGCATGGGTCAAGGAGTTGGAGGAGGAGCTTGCCCGCGTGACCAGTGATCGGGATGCCTTCAGGGCTCAAGCCGTTGAAGCTACGGCCTCGGCCACCGCTCTCATGGGGCAGCTAGGGGCGGAAGAATGTGCACCAGCTAACGAAAGGTGCCTTAGATGAGGCCCTTGCTATAGCTGAGGCCTCACAAACCAAGGCTGTGGTTTGGAGGGGGACTATCGAGGATGAGTTTTAGTCCCCTTGTCTTGTTTTCTTTTCCTTATGTTCGCTCCCTAACTTCCTTGTGTGACGTAGAGCTAGGGAGTGAAGCTTCCAGATTGGCTGAGGCTTCTCGAGTCAAGGCCCAGCGCTTGAAGGAGAAGGCTGAGGCTTCCTGGGCTAAGGCCCTACGCTAGAAGGAGAAAGCCGAGGCCTGTCAGATCGAGACCCGACGCTGGGAGCAGAAGGCCAAGGGTGAGTTCCATGGGCTTCCGCCCCTAATTTAGGTTGTTTTTTCCCTCACTCAACCTCATTCTGCTTTCTGTGGTGCAGAGTCAGAGGCAGAGGTTACTCGGGCAGCCGAGGCTTCCAGCGTGGTGCAGATGGTGCTCGACACCGAGATCGGGGAGCATGAGGTGCTGAAACGTGCCGCCCTTTTCGCCTGCGAGGCCTTAGAGGTCGAAGGGGTTCAGTCAGGCAGCTTCCTTGGGAGCCGTTTGATCATGCTGAGTAGCTAGATGCGCGAGCGGCTCCGAGGAGCGCTGCACACGGGTGTCAAGCGCGCGTTGGCCGTCATCTCCTCTCACTACGTTGGCGTCGACCTCTCGGCCATCAGTGATGGCTATGTCCTGCTTGATGATGACGAGGAGGCTGACGCAGCGGTCACAAAGCTGATGGAGGCGTAGGAAGGCCCTGGCACAGCGCTGGCGATGCTCTTCGAAGAGGAGGTGGTCCCTCCCCTACCACCTGCCGATGCTGGAGGCCCTGAGCCTTGACCTGGGCCCAAGGGGCTATGTAAAAATAGAGTAGGAATTATCTTTGTATCATAACGCTTGTGGCCGTCGAGGCCTTTCTTTTTGAAGTATTTGTGTTTCTTAGTCGTTTTTCTCGTGTTTCCGAGCCTCCACCCTCTGTTGCTTCTGATCAGATTTCTTTTGCAAAACGCCTCCTTGGAGCCTAAGCCGTCCCTTGGGCAAGAGGTAGTGAGGGAGTGCCGTAGCCTAGAGGCGTAGGCCGTCTCGCGACTCTACCAGCCTCTTGCTTAGGAAACAGACTTTGGTCCAAGGGGTTTTTACAACCGATTCGTCAGAGCGTGTTAGAGACTTGGCGTAGGAATTTTTTCGAAAAACGACTGAAGAATGGTGCGTGGGACTTATGGGGAGTTCCCCATCTAGCCCCCGAGGGAGGCTTGGTTCTGCCGAGGCAAAGCCGAGTCTCCCTTACCGTGTTATCGTATTGCTGAGACCTACGATGGGCTCGGGGGGGGGGGGGGTTCTCAAAAAATTAGACCAACTAAAGAACGCTTTTTAATTGCATTCCGAGAAACAATATATACAATGCTTGGAAATTTAAGGATAAAAGCGACGTAGCTGTTCTATGTTCCAAGCGTTGGTGAAGATTTCGCCCTTCTCATTGGCCAGCTTGTAGGCCTTGGGCTTCAGTACTTGGGCGATGATGTACGGTCCTTCCCATGGTGGGGTTAGCTTGTGGCGGCCCTTGTTGCTCTGTGCTAGCCTCAACACCAGGTCACCTACCTTCAAGTCTCGGCCTTGGACGCGCCGGGCCTAATAGCGCCGTAGGGTCTGCTGGTATTTAGCCGAGTGTAGTAGCACGACATCTCGGGCTTCCTCCAGTTGATCGAGGGTGTCCTCTCGGGTGGTACGGTTACTTTGTTCGTTATAGGCTTGTAGCCTTGGGGAACCATATTCCAAGTCAGTGGAGAGGATGGCCTTGGCCCCATAGACCAGGAAGAAAGGCGTGAACCCCGTGGCTCGGCTTGGAGTGTTCCTCAGGCTCCAGATGACCAATGGGAGTTCGGCGAGCCATTTCTTGCCAAACTTTTTCAACCGGTTGTAAATTCTTGGCTTGAGGCCTTGTAGGATCATGCCATTGGCATGTTCTACTTGGCCGTTGGTCCTTGGGTGTCCTATGGCTGACCAGGCCACACGGATGTGGTGGTCGTCGCAAAACGTCAGGAAATTTTTGCCGGTGAACTGTGTCCCATTGTCGGTGATGATGGTGTTAGGAACCCCAAACCTGTGGATAATGTTAGTGAAGAACAGCACTGCTTGCTCGGATTTGATTCGATTGATTAGACGAGCCTCGATCCATTTGGAGAACTTGTCGATTGATACTAGTAGATGGGTGTAGCCTCCGAGGGCCTTTTGCAGAGGCCCGACCATGTCGAGCCCTCATACGGCAAATGGCCATGTGATGGGGATGGTTTGGAGGGCCAGGGCTGGGAGATGTGTTTGTCAAGCATAGTACTGACATCCTTCGCAGGAGCATACTAGCTTGGTGGCGTCGGCGACCGCCGTCGGCCAGTAAAACCCTTGGCGAAAAGCATTTCCCACGAGCATCCGAGGCGCCGCATGGTGCCCGCAGGTGCCTACGTGCAAGTCCCAAAGCAGGGCTCGGCCCGCCTCGGTAGTGATACATCGTTGGAGGACACTGGAAGGACTTCGCCTATACAATTCATCATTGCAGAGGACGTAAGTCTTGGCTTGGTGCGCAAGCCGTCGGGCTTCGGTCCTGTCGCTAGGAATCTCCCTCCGATCAAGCCAATCGAGGAACGGGATTCGCCAATCCACATCCTGGTCGGTCTGCGGAGGCTCGGTGTTGACTTCCATGACCTCGAGCTTGGTTGAGGGGGTCTCGGTGGTACAGGGGGCGTCGAGCCTCGCCGTGGTTTCCACATGTGGGCCCTCCTCTATTGCCAAGGTGTAGTTAATGGAAGGTTTGTGAAGGTCTCTGGCAAATACGTTTGGGGGGACCGGATCCCATGCCGAGGCCATCTTTGCCAGTTTGTCGGCGGCCTCATTGTACTTCTGCGCGATGTGGTTTAGTTTGAGACTGTTGAACTTGTCTTCTAGGCGACGTACCAGCTTGTAGTAAGCCTCCATTTTGGGGTCGAGGCAATTTGGCTCCTTCATGACTTGATCGACGATGAGTTACGAGTCGCCCCGGACATTGAGACGCCATACCCCAAGTTCGATGGCAACTTGCAAGCCGTTGATGAGGGCCTCATACTCGGCCACGTTGTTGGAGGCGGCAAAGTGGAGCCGCACCATGTAGCGCATGTGTATTCCGAGGGGCGAGACAAAGAGGAGTCCCGCGCCTACCCCAGTCTTCATCAGAGACCCGTCGAAGTACATGGTCTAGCATTCTGTCTAGACTTGGGCAGGTGGTAATTGGGTGTTGGTCCACTCAGCCACAAAATCAGCCAAGACCTGAGACTTAATCGCTTTTCGAGGCACAAAAGTCAAGGTTTCCCCCATAAGCTCGACGGCCCACTTGGCTATCCTGCCTGAGGCCTCCCGGTTATGGACTATCTCTCCTAAGGGGAAAGACAATACCACGGTCACTAGGTGAGACTCAAAATTGTGACGCAGCTTGCGTCGGGCCAGTACTACGGCGTAGACTAGCTTCTGGATGTGGGGGTAACATGTTTTGGTCTCGGAGAGCACTTTGCTAATGAAGTAAATAGGTCATTGAGTGAGTAGAGCATGCCTCTCTTCCGGCCTTTCTACTACTACGGCAGCACTGACCACTTGGGTTGTTGTGGCGACGTAGAGTAAGAGGGCCTCGTCCCTGGCCGGGGGTACCAGGACAGGAGGATTTGTGAGCAACACTTTGAGTCTATCGAGGGCTTCTTCGACCTTAGGGGTCCAAGAAAAATGCTCAGATTTTCTCAAGAGTCGGTATAGAGGCAATCCTTTTTCGCTGAGGCGCGAGATGAAGCAGCTCAGGGCTGCAAGGCATCCCATGACCCTCTGTACTCCCTTGAGGTCTCTGATTGGTCCCATGCTGGTTATGGCCAAGACCTTCTCTGGGTTGGCTTCAATGCCGTGTTCCGAGACTATGAATCTCAAGAGCATGCCTTGGGGGACCCCGAACACACACTTCTTGGGATTGAGCTTGATGCCCTTCTCTCTAAGGCATTTGAAGGCTATCCTCAAGTCGTTGATGAGATCCTCGGCCTTTCTGGTCTTGACCACGATGTCATCCACATAGGCCTCAATGGTCCGCCTAATGTGGTCGCCAAAGACCTAGGTCATGCACCGCTGGTACGTGGCCCCCATGTTTCTAAGGCCGAACGGCATAGTCACGTAGCAGTACATGCCGAATGGGGTGATGAAAGAAGTCGCGAGCTGGTCGGACTCTTTCATCTTGATTTGATGGTAACCGGAATACGCATCAAGGAAAGATAGGGTCTCGCACCCAGCAGTGGAGTCAACGATCTGATCGATTCGGGGTAATGGGAAGGGGACTTTTGGACAGGCTTTGTTCAAACCGGTGTAGTCTACACACATCCTCCATTTCCCATTTTTCTTCCAAACTAACACTGGGTTAGCCAACCACTCTAGGTGGGACACTTCCTTGATGAACCCGGCCACCAAGAGTTTCTGCACCTCCTCACCGATGGCCCTACGCTTTTCCTCGTTGAAACGGTGCAGGCGTTGCTTCACCGGTCTGGAGCTGGCTTGGATGTCCAAGGCGTGCTCAGCGACCTCCCTCGGTATGCCCGGCATGTCCGAGGGACTCCACGTGAATATGTCGGCATTCGCACGGAGGAAGTCGACAAGCACGGCTTCCTATTTGATGTCGAGGGTGGCGCTGATCCTCAGTGCCCGGCCGTCAGGGTAGGCGGGGTCAACTAGGATGAGCTTGATGGCCTCCATGGGCTCGAACGCCCCTGCACGACGCTTGGAGTTAGGCACCTCGCCATCGAGTTGGTCGAGGTGGGCGATGAGGGTCTCGGCCTCCGCAAGAGCCTCGGTGTACTCAATGCACTCGATGTCGCAGTCGTATGCATGTTCATACGTGGACTCAATTGTGATGATACCACTGGGGCCTGGCATCTTGAGCTTGAGGTAGGTATAGTTGGGGATTGCCATGAACTTGGAGTGCACGGCTGCCCCAGGATGGCATGGTAGGTTCCCCCAAACCCGACCACCTCGAAGGTGAGGACCTCCTTGCGGTAGTTGGAGGGGGTGCCGAAGCAGATGGGAAGGTCGATGCGCCCGAGGGGTCACATGCATTTTCCTGGCACGATGTCATGGAAGGGTGCGGTGTCGCCTCGGAGCCTCGATCGATCGATCTCCAAGAGCTCTAGGGTGTTGGCGTATAAGATATTGAGGCCACTGCCTCCATCCATCAACACCTTGGAGAGTCGGGTGTTGCCGATGATCAGGTCAACAACAAGTGGGTACTGCTCGGGATTCGGAACATGGTCGGGGTGGTCGTCTTGATCAAAGGTGATCGCCTCCTGAGACCAGTCTAGGTACCGAGGAGTGGCCACCTTGACCGAGAAGACCTCTCGGCGTTCCCTCTTTTGCTGTCGTGCTGTAACGCACGCCGAGGGTCCACCGAAGATCATGAAGGCGTTATGTACCTCGGGGAACCCGTCGTCCTTGTCATCGTCCCGGTCGTCGGCGCCCTTCTGCTTGGCGTCATCGTCGGGGAGCCCGAGCCTGGCGTAGTAATGCCGCAGCATGGAGCAATCCTTGAGGGCGTGCTTGACTGGGCCTTGGTGGTAAGGGCAGGGTTTCTTAAGCATGTCGTCAAAGGGTCTAGGGCCCCTAGGGCCTCAGAGATTCCTACATTCTGTGGCCACGACCATATCGGTCTCAAGGACGGCCCGCTTCCCCTGCCGATCCTTCTTCTTCCTTTTGGGGAGGCAGGGAACCGAGGCCTCAAAGGCCTCATCCCTCCGCTTCCCCTTGGCATCATCTATGGGGAAGATGGCCCCTATAGCCTCCTCGCCTGAGGCGAAGTTGGTGGTGATGTCGAGGAGTGCGGCGGCCGAACGCGGCACGTTCTGGCCTAATTCTCGGACCAAGTCTCGGCAGGTGGTGCCAGAGAGAAAAGCCTAGACAATCTCTGAGTCACTGACGCTGGGCAACTTGGTGCATTGTTTCAAGAAGCACCGGATGAAGTCTTGGAGAGACTCATCTAGTTTCTGGCGACAACTCTTAAGGTCCCAGGAGTTTCTAGGGCGCATGTATGTGCCCTGGAAGTTCCCGACGAAGATCCAAATCAAGTCGCGCCAATCGTGGATCTGAGAGGGAGGAAGGTGCTCGAGCTAGGCTCGCGCTAAGTCTAATAAGAGCAATGGAAGGTTGTGGATGATGAGCCGGTCATTGTTGGCACCGCCTAGCTGACAAGCCAGGCGGTAATCGATGAGCCAGAGCTCGAGGTTGGTCTCACCGCTATACTTGGTGAGGTTGGCTAGCTGGCGAAACCAGGCTGGGAACTGAGCATTGCGGATGGCTCTACTGAAGACTCGAGGGCCAGGTGGTTCAGGAGAAGGACTGCGGTCCTCTCCGCCATCGTAGCGGCTGCCCCGATGTGGATGGTAGCCTCGGGCGGGCCCCTTGCTGTTGTGGCGTTGTCATCGGCCGACCACCTCGTGGTCACCTTGCGCCTCACGTCGATTGTCGAGGCGGTCATGGACCGGGGGGGACCCTATTGATGGTCGGCGCCCGAGCAGGCTTGGGATGAACCGAGGCCTCCCTATCCTACCGATGCGGTGTTGAGGGGAGGTCCGAGACGGCACCGTGTCGCCTAGAGGCAGAACTCTTGGCCTGCTGCACCATGGCGGTTTCGAGGAGATCCTAAAGCTCGCCGCGAACCCATCATCCCTCTGTGGTGGAGGGCTTGGGCATCGCGCGCACTAGCATTGCCGTAGCTGCGACATTCTGGCTAGCGCGATTGAAGATTAGGGGACGATCATCCCCTTCGTTGTCGTTGATGCGATGGTGCACATCGTGAGCCCGTCGTCGGGCTCCTCCGCCGTCACGGCAGCCTTGCTACTCTTGCTCGAGAGTGCTTTGGAGCTATTGCAGAAGAAGTCGATCTTGCTCGACCTTGGCCTGAAGCTCGCGGAGTTGTTCTAGGTCCAGGCGTCGGAATTGTCCGAGGGCAAGGTTCTCATTTCATGCTGCCGGTGGGACAATACGTGAAGGCGTAGCATCGCCCGTTCCCTAATGAAACGGAGTGTGGTTGTCTACCCCCTCGTCCTCGTCGCTCGTGCTTGGCATCCTAAGTCCGACGTGGAAGCACTCACGAGTGGGATCATAAGTACTTTCACCGTCGGAATCAGAGTAGCCAAAGCAATAGTCACTAGTGGTCAGGAAGCGGCGCATGGTTTCGCGGTCGTGGAGGTCAGAGAAATCCGCTCCAGCCCATGCCTCATCCTCCTTCGAGGAGTCGGCGTGGGTGTGGGTGGACGCGGTGGTGTCGAAGTTGAGAGCGAAGCGTTGGAGGCGTTCCGAGAGATCCTCATGAGCGGAAGTGTAGGCGTAAGCATAGGATGCGGCGGCATTTCTCAACCCAAAGGGGTATGGAGATAGTGCCGTCGCGGGGCTCTGTTCTGCCGGAGTTAGCTCCTCAAGGATTAGCGGAGCGGAGCTTGATGTCGGGGCGTCGTAAGGTGCCACCGACGTTTTTCCCTTGTCCATGCTCAGGCTAGACAGATCCCCAACCAGGGACCCTGCGTCAACAGCTAGTCGTGGGGTGCCGGCGGAGAGCGGCGAGTCGCCCTAGGATTGCATGGCATCAGGACGATCTTGCTCACGTCGTGCCTGGCAAGTGCGGCGAGAACAGCGGCCCGGGCGCCGCCTGTGCCTAGGCTGCCGATGCGTGACGT
Source organism: Miscanthus floridulus (assembly GCF_019320115.1). NCBI lineage: Eukaryota > Viridiplantae > Streptophyta > Magnoliopsida > Poales > Poaceae > Miscanthus > Miscanthus floridulus. The sequence continues at coordinate 125,222,347 of NC_089581.1, forward strand.
CGTCATTGGCAGGCGGGGCTCGGGGTGTGAGAAGTACCATGTCGTACTCGTGCCGTAGAGACATGAACTCTAGGCTTTCAAACCACACCACCGTGCCGAGACGCAGCGGTCGTACGGGGTCTGCCATCCGAAACCTGTTGGGATGATGAAGCTGACATGCAAAGTCCCCTACTTGGCGCGCCAACTGTCAGTGTTTCGGACCGGGAGGTCCTCAACCAACTAGTGAATTTATCCTGCGTGTTCCCGATTTTAGATGGTGATGCAAAGAGACACAAGATTTATACTGGTTTGGGCAATTCGAGCCCTACGTCCAGTCTGGGAGATCGATCTTGTATTCCTTGCACCGAAGTGCTTGTAGTAGGGGGTTACAAGCTGGGTGAGAGAGGGAGCTAGTCCCAGGTCTCGGTGAGGTGTGATGTGGGCTGCTTGAGATGTTGCTCTCAGGCGGCAGGGAAATATGTGTGTTACAGGGCGTTGTTCTTCGTCCGTCCCCTCTAAATGGCCCCAAGTCCTCTCCTTTTATAGTTGAAGGGAGGACAAGGACAGTACATGTGCTAACTATACGACGTCGTGCAAACAGAGGTGGCGCGTCCGAGCCCTGTGGCGGCGTAGTCGTCGAAGTGGTCCGTCCTTGGAGCACTGGGGCGGCGTGCTGGTCACGTCCGATCCTGTGCGTCATGGGAGCTCCAGGGCTGCCTCGGAGTGGGTGCGGCGGTCAGCGTGCGAGTCGCTGTGGACTGACTGTGCGCGAGGCCGAGGCTCGGTCGTTGCCGAGGCTGCACCGCAGTGGGGGGTCTTGGTAGACACGAATCCTGAGATAGCCGAGACCTTGGTGCATAGTGCCGAGGCCCTGAGAGAGCGGTTGATCTGGTGCGCTGGCTTGGAGGCGGTGATGACCCGGGCCAGGCTGTCCATGTCGTGTTGTTTTTGAGGCGGGGATCGCGGGGCATAGTGTAGTGCGGGCGCTGATCGTGGGCACAGCGTCAAAGTACAGTGGCCGGTAATCCCCGCCGTGCCCTGTCTCAGCCGGTATGGCGCTGATGCGACCTCATGTCCCGTCGGCCATTCCGCGGTGTCGAGCCGTCGTCCGGCTGAGATTACGGGAGTGGTTGACGTATTAATGGGACATGACGTGCTGTCAGGAAGACTGGTCGAGGTGGGGGCGACGGGCTATGGATAAGCCGGCCTCGCGCGAGGCGGAGGTTGGTCTCCTTGCCGAGGCCTTCCGCAAGAGATCTCGCGCGAGGCGGAGATTGCATCTCCTTGCCGAGGCCTTCCGCAAGAGGTCTCGCGCGAGGCGGAGATTGCGTCTCCTTACCGAGACCTCCCGTGAGAGGCCTGAGGCGACGCAGAGATCCGGGTGGGCTCGGACGGGGCTGGTTATGAGCCCATGGCTTTCCCTCTAACTTTGCCGTTGGTGGGATTTTAGTGCCTCTTTTGGTGTATGCTCGGGGTACCCCGTTTTACGGTACCCGACAGTTATGCTATCAGAACTGAATTTAGTATGCTTTCTATAATAATTATGGTTATGGATCCATGTAAACTGATGTTCAGCCGATGCTATTACAGTTTAGAAAGGTCTTGTCTAATCATCTACTAGCTATTCTGCAGTGAGTTATGCTATCAGAACTGAATTTAGTATGCTTTCTATTATAATTATGGTTATGGATCCATGTAAACTGATGTTCAGAGTGGTTACTTAAATATTTCATCGTTGAAGGGCCTTTGGAGTTCACTAATGGAGCACATGTTTACTCTGCTCTTGTTTCTCTATCTTTATTTGTTAAAAAAAATCGAATGATGTGTGGTTTCTTAGCCGTTTAAAGACTACTAACTTTTTTTCCCCTTGGGCTACTTGGATTTCCCCCCTTCTCTGATCTCTATGTTCTGTCTTTGCTTTAGGTTGGTACCGAGACATGGTACATCTTTTAAGCATAATTTATCTGTTGATATATTATCATACACATAAAATCTATCACTTTTTTAGTCATTGGGTTGAAACTCAATAGTTGGATAATCAATGGAACGCGGCAGCTAACCATAAAACAAAATAGAAAATGGTTGATCTAACAAGAAATTTGTGGAACTGTGGTGTGTAGAATTGGACTTGGATGGACATTATATTGATGCAATGGAATTTAGGAAATAGGTCTCAACATACTATAGCAGCAGCAAGACGATGACATGTAGATCAAGCGACAACTGAAGCATGAGAACAATAGTGGAAGAAGATGACGCGAGAGAAATTCTTTTTCTTTTAAGGAAGGGATACCCCCGCTTTTGTATTACCAAAAGCAAAACATTTAACAGTACTTGCGTATTGGAGCGCCCGCCAACAGAAAAGGCCTTAGGCCGAGGTCTGGATCACAGAAACTAAATTTCCAACATTGCTACTATCACTCAACAACTCTTCAGGCCGAACCAAAGCAACATTTACTGAGACTGAACGCCGAGCATCCAATGGCTCCGACCCTGATGATGATGTTGTCCCGCCCGCCATCCTGCACTGCAGTTGAGGCGGCGAGCAATTCTTGATCTCTAGTCTTCATGCGAACTCCTCCACTTGCATCCCGATATCTTGTTTGAACAACGCCATCCATCTCCTTAGTAGCCTGACAATCCTTAGCAACACCTTTTGCATCCCTGTCCATGAAACACCTTGAAAGTAGATTTCATTTCTTAGGCCCTGTTTGTTTCCGCGTATTCCCGCGTTCGCGTTGCGAGTGAGCGAGGAAAGCGAGATAATCCCGCCGAACGCCCCGCGACCAACGCGCGACCGGGAATCGCCCGTGGCATGGATCGCGCGAAACTTAACTACGACCCACGATTCGCAAAACGCAGTCTCCGAGCCGCGTTCGCTCAAACACGAACGTCCGATACGGTGTCGCGGAAATAAACAGGGCCTTAGCTTCCACACATACCAAAGCACAGCTGAGGATATGATATTATGCTAGTTGCAGTGGAGAGTTTCATTTTGTTGTTTCCAAGACTACCGTGTCATATAGAATGAAATGAAACTTGGATGAAACACCAACTCTCAATGCAAAGTTTCATTCCATGGTTTCATAGACATTTAATTCTAAGACTCATAGAGAGTTGGAAATCATGTCAAGAGAGTTTTATCCCCATGAAACTCACTTCTTCTCTCTCTTTATTAAAACACTGTCATGTCATCAAAAATTCATATGTGGTAGGTTATTAAATGCAAATGAAACTCTCGTGAAACTCCCACTGAGATTGGCCTTAGTAGCCTTATGACGTTTGGTAGAAACCTAGAACCGAGCGATCGATTCAAAATCTTTTCCCAAAATTTGACCCAACAATTCTGAAATCATTGACCAAAGATTGATAGCCATGCAACATTCAAAGAAAAGATGAACAATTGACTCCCTTTCATTACAGAAGATACACGTAGGGTCACTAACATCTCTTCATTTGGCTAAATTATCTCTTGTTAACAATTATTGGACAAAAGCCACAGAAAGAACTGCACTCTTGGAGGAATCATATTCTATCAAATTGAAATAACAAACTGTGGGGTGACCCCTCTACGATTAATCACAGTATATAAAGACTGTACTGTATACTTACCAGAAGAAGTAAAGTTCCACAATATTTGGTCTTCCTCTTCAGAGAGGGCCATTAGGCTAAGTAATTCCAACCATAAGTTCATAGTACTACTAGACATACTTCTTCTTAAGGTTAACATGAGATTCTCACCATCCCAAACATCATAAACAATTTTACCTTGCTATTCACTAATTACATACAAGGGCCAGTAAGCAATAGCTAGGCTAGTATTGCATATCCAATGATCTTTCCAAAATTTGATCTTTCTACCATTGCCTATTACCCATTTGATGCCCATATGAGCTACTTGCATGGCCCAAAGCACTCCCTTCTTCCAAAAAGGTGAGGCTCTGATAGGTACTGGACTATTTTAGTATGGGAATTGGCCCGATCTTCACGACAGTAGGTCACGATCAAGATAACTTGCAACAAGGCAGCGGAGATAAAAGGATAACTTACTGGAAAACAGCGGAGTAACTAGCTTTATACCTGACCAAGGGTGGATGCGACCAGGCGACGGGGAGAGAGACACCGAAACCACGAAGACTTCGACTCGATCTCCGAACAACCGCAGAACTACAACCAGAGCTAATCCACACAAGGCGGGGTAGCCTTACGGGAACCCACAAAGCACGAAATAGTGGATTCCAGAGGAATCTCTTCACAAGTCCAGGAAGAACAAGGGTTTGAGTAAAGCACTCGACAGCTCGGCTGCAATATCACTTGAATTATCAAATCATCAAAAAGTGTTTTTTCTAGTAGCCTAGAGGTGATATTTATACTACGAGAAGTTTCTAAGATAGATGTGAACTGAAGAAACCATGTTGGAAGGTGGAAGGTCAACTGGCTAGAGCTTTTATGAGGTGATCTTCAGTTCCCGCACATCTTTTGGGCTTCTGTACAGTCTTCATTATTTTGGTCATAACTCCTTCAGTTTTGCACGGGATCTTTAGCTTCATGTAGACCGTTGAGCTTCGAAGCAGTCTTCACTAAAACTGGTCGGACGCCACGCGTGATTGACTCGAACATAGCTCTTCTCTCTGATCCATCCTTTATGTATCCTTGTCTTCCTTCTCGGAGAACCTGAGTAATAACAACATGCACGACTTAGGTAGCTTGAAATTACCATCAATGTTTAATTAGAATTCACAAAGTAGCACGTGCACCTCTTGTTGTATCTTTTTGGCGCGACTACGAGTGATTGGTCCAGTAGGAACTTGGAGTGGTGTATCAGCTGGTGAGGTGGTCGGAGAGGTCACCAAGGTCAGTGAAGTGGTTGGAGAGGTCGCCGATGTGGTCTGAGAGCTCGCTGAGGTGGTCGGAGAGATCGCCGAGGCGGTCAGAGAGATCACCGAGGTGGTCGGAGAGATCACCGAGGTGGTCGGAAAGATCCCCGACGCTGGCGTGGTCACATCATCCTCCCCCCTTGAAAAGGAGTCGTCCTCGACTCTTCCAATCCAAAGAATGGAGATAGGTCGACCACATTAAAACTGGTACTCACACCATAAGTACTAGGCAGATCAATTTCATAAGCATTGTCGTTGATCTTGCGTAGCACTTTGAATGAACCATCAGCTTGGGCTTGCAACTTGCTTTTGCGTTGTTCAGGAAATCTATCCTTGCGTAAATGCACCCAAACCAAGTCTCCTGGTTCAAATAACACCTTCCTTCGACCTTTATTGACGTGCTTCTCATACATCTTTGTCATCTTTTCAATGTTTGTCCGAGCTCTATCATGAAGGTTCTTGACAAACTCAGCTCGCTTGCTTGCATCGAAGTTTACACGTTCCTGCATAGGTAAAGGCAAAAGATCTATGGGAGCAGTGGGTTTGAACCCATATACAATTTCAAATGGACAAAATTTAGTGGTCGAGTGTACTATCTTGTTGTATGCAAACTCGACATGTGGCAAACTTTCTTCCCAAAGTTTCAAGTTCTTCTTGAGGATAGCTCGCAGTAGCATTGATAGAGTATGGTTCACAACTTTAGTTTGTCCATCCGTTTGTGGATGACACGTCGTAGAGAACAGCAACCGTGTTCCAAGTTTTCCCCACAAAGTTTTCCAAAAGTAACTCAAAAATCTGGTGTCACGATCAGAAACAATGGTTCGTGGCACTCCATGTAGTCGTACAATTTCTTTGAAAAATAATTCAGCGATATGTGAAGCATCATCGCTCTTGTGGCATGGGATAAAATGTGCCATTTTGCTAAAACGATCAACCACAACAAAGATGGAATCCCTTCCCTGCTTGGTTCGAGGTAAACCAAGAACAAAATCCATGGAGATATCTTCCTAAGGCACACTAGGGATAGGCAGAGGAGTGTATAATCCATGAGGGTTCACACGAGACTTAACTTTGTGGCATGATTCACGGCGAAGAACATGTCTCTCCACATCTCTTCTCATCTTTGGCCAAAAGAAGTGGTCGGTAAGGACTTGTTCTGTCTTCTTGGCGCCAAAATGGCCCATGAGTCCTCCTGCATGGGCTTCCTGCACAAGTAAAATTCAAATGGAGCACTCTAGAATACATAGTTTGTTAGCTCGAAACAAAAACCCATTATGCACATGAAATTTTTTCCATCCTTTGCCATCTCGACACTTGGAATATGGTTCAGCAAAATATGAATCAGTTGTGTCGGTGTTTCGTACAAGCACCGACAAGTAAATTTATAGTAATACGTGTTAGGCTCAGATGGTGCGCTAAAGGACATAAGATTTATACTGGTTCGGGCCGAATATCCCTACGTCTAGTTTGTTGTTGCTCGTGTTATTAGCACCAAAAATGGTTCGTGGTAGGGGGTACAAATGATCGAGAGAGGGACTGGTCCCAAGTCTCTGATGGAAGGGTTGAAAGGAGGCCAAGAGCTTGGTAACAGCTTGACTATGCGTGTGAGTGTCTTGTGTTGTTCCATCAAAGATCGGTCCTTTTGGTGGAGGAAGCGCATCCCCTTTTATAGATGAAGGGGCTGGCTTTACAAGGGTGAGGGCTTTAGGATGCGTATTCTACCTAGTCTTGTGGCTCACGTCTACCCAGCCTGGTTCTTCATTCTGATGAGTGCAAAGGAAGATAAGCGCCTACAATACTGTCGATGCCTCTGTAGAATGTCAGGTTGGTTACAGAATGCTACCCTGCGTAGGGTATGGGCTGCAGTACAGTGGTTTTGACTTATGAGTCTCCCTCAGCCTTGCTCCGCATGCCTTCTGGTTCCTATGAGTCTTCGTTGGAGGGGTGAGGGGTCGGGGTTCGGAGTAGCGCCATGGCCAAGGTCTTCTGACTTGGTGGACTTGAGGGGTCGGGAAGCGGGCATAGCTCCCTTGGGTCCATAGCGTGGTGACAAAATATCCGTCATTCATGGAGATAGCAAATCCTTTTCTGGAGCGTAGCGGTTGTCATATATCTTCATCGGGTTCCATGTCCCAGAGCTGAAGGTGGTGCCTACAACTCTATAGGGCGAGGGGCACGCACCTGAAATACCTTTCGGGCTCTACGGCACCCGGAAGGGTCTAAAGCACCTGTCCCGTCATTCCCTGGCAGTACTTTTCTTGCCAGGGCATAGGGTATGGTCCTTGGAGCCATGGTTGACCCGAACATCTTGTCTTGCCCTGTACCCATCACCATGAGGGAACGGGGAGAAGTTGTTAGGTAAGATGAAATCGGTCTTTAGATACCGAGCAGGGCGAGGCTCGTTCCTGGCCGTCGGGTGAAGTGGAGGCCAGTCCTTATCTCTTAGTCGAGACCGAGCCCACCCCTCCGGGGTCGGGCGAGGCGGAGTCTATCCCTTAGCCCTTTGGACGAAGTCGAGCCCGCCCCAAAGGCGTCGGGCAAGACAGAGACTAGCCCTGAGCCCTCGGGCGAGGCAGAGCTATCTCAAAGGCGTCAGGCGAGGCAGAGTCTATCCCTTAGCCCTCGGGCGAGAACGAGCTCACCCCAAAGGCGTCGGGTGAGGCAGAACCAAACACTCCTGTCATTCGAGCAAGAGATGTTACGGCGCCCTTATTCGTCCAGAAGTTTTTCATGCTCGGTGGTTATTGGTTTCACCTTCTAGGGTACCCCAGTATTAGGTCCCTAATAGTAGCCCCCGAGCCTCTAGGTGATTCAGATAGAACCGCCTAGAGGGTGTTTTTGATTCCATCGGAGTTACTTTGCCAGAGGGTGCGCGCGAGCGCACCTGATGGGTGTAGCCCCCGAGCCCCTAGGTGATTCGAGCAGGGTCGCCTAGGGGGTTGTGTTGGACCCTTCGTGAGTAAGGCTGAAGGACTTAGTTTTTTGTCAACTAGATATTTTTTCGAGGGGGTCGTGGTATCCCGTTCGCAGGGATCTCATTCAGGGCTGACCTAACCGGGGCTTGTCCGTGGACCAGGATCCCAGTAATACTTGCACCCTTGATTTCGGATCGTTCGTGGATCCATCCTCAGTTGGGCCGGCCCCCGAGCTTCTGGGCCCTAGGTGGGCCAAATAGAAAAAATCTTTGTAACCTGCCTTCCCTAGGTGGGAAGAGAATCCAGATTAGCCTGGGGAAGGCGAACCGTCCACCATGATTTTTGGTGGGAAAGGATAGGGACTGTGGGTGTGTGTCTCGTGACGTGACGCGGTAGTGCGTGTGGCAGGCCTAGAGATTGAGGCTGATGGTTGCCCTTCTCACATCGGTTGCCCCTATAAAACCATGGGGTTTGCCCCCAAGGTTCTGTATTTCACCCCCTTGCCTTTACGTCTGAAACATCCGCTGCCAATCGTCCTGGCCTCCTGCCCCCACATCACCACCGTCGACCGGCTTGCATCCATGTTGTAGCCACCATCAAGCTTGCGCCTACCTTTCTCCCCAATTGCTTTAATGGAGTTGTGGGGCAGATCTAGCATCACCTCATGGCATTTGGAGGGCCTCATCCGCCGTGGCCTTCTCCGCCCGCTGTCTGCCATCTTGGAGTGGCTGCTACCTGGCGATGAGGGTGAGCCGGTGTTGCCCGAAGGGTATGTCGTTTCTTTCACCATCTTCCATGAGCGAGGATTTGCGGTACCCGCGCATAGATTCCTTCGGGGGCTGCTGGATTATTATGGGGTGGAGCTGCAGCATCTAAGTCCCAACGGGGTTCAACATATGGTGGTGTTTGTTGCCCTATGCGAGGGTTTCCTAGGGATTGATCCCCATTTTGATCTATGGCAGTATTTATTTACCATTAGTTGGGTCAAAGAGGAAGATTGGGGGGAAAGATGCGAACGCGCCGATGGGATGTGCCAGCGTTCATCTACGCCACACCCGGTCGAGGGGTTACCCATACATGCATCTGGCGACATCCAACAAGGGATGGCACTCGCAGTGGTTTTATGTCAGGGATGATGTGAGTGCCACCCTACCAAGGTACACTAGGTGCCTTATTGAAGAGGCTCCGGAGTTGTGGGGCTGGGGCGTCTAGTCCAAAGACAAGAAACACCTCTCTGACCTTCTTTCCGCCCTCCAAGCCCTGAAGGATCGGGGCGTAAAGGGGATGGGGATTATCGGCGCCTATCATGCAAGGAGGGTGGCACCGTTGATGGCGCGCGTGCTTCCCCTGCATCGGATGATGCCCGGGATGTCGTTCGAGGGGACGGTGCTTGTTGACGAGGCACTCCCTTTTTTAGAAGTGGCGCAGTGCATTAAGGAGGCGATGGAGCCGACGAAGGATTCCAAAGGCAGCATCCTCGACATTGTGTATCCGGTGCCCGGACATCCCCCAATGCGGCTGGAACCTAGGTTCTTCGAATTTGTAAGCCCTCTTCTCCCGTGCTCTTTCTTTTTCCTGAATCTCCATTTTTTTATACTTGCTTTTGCGACATTGGGACCAGCCAGGGGGGCTAGTCTTCAAAGACAGTCTAGTTCTGCTGCCAAAGGACAAGGCTGTGGCGGCGATGAATCGACTAGTGGCCGAGCGGGACAAGAAAGCAAGGGAGCAGATGAAAAAGGCAAAACGTCTAAAGCAGGAGGCACAGGATCGAGGGGAGGACGTGAGCAGTGATGACGATGATGACGATGATGATGACGACGATGAGGTAGTCATCGACATGGATTGGGGCATCCTAGAGGACGAGGACACACTGACAAGTGCCCACCCGTCCATGCAGGGACCCTTCCTGTTCCACGCGGAGGGAAGTGAGTCAGTGCGGTCGGTGGAGGCCAGAGAGTCCGCCGCTTCGCATGGTGTGCCGGCCGAGGATCGGTGGATGGGGGAAGGCGGGCCTACTGCCACTGACCCCGAGGTGATGGTGGAGGGGAGTGGCTCTGATGCTGCGCCCCATGAGATGATGGAGGGGAGCGGCTCTGGTGCCGTGCCCCACGAGGTGAGGGAGATGAGCCCCACTGCCTCGGAGCAGGGGGCAGGCTCGAAATGGTCCCGCCTAGACAAATCGGGGCAGGGATCTGGGGATCCATCCCCAAAATGCTTCCGCCGGCCGAGGGCGTCAGCGTAAGCTGCTAATTCCCCTATTTTCATCCTTTTTCCATTTCTATTTTGACCTGATGGCTATTACCTTTCTGTAGGTTCTTGCGGACAGGTCACCCCCTAGGGCTGGCGCCCAAGAAGAGCCTCACCATTCAAGTGGGATGGATGGCGTCGCCTAGCGTCACCCCTTTTCGGGCAGGAGTGGTGCCGACATTGGAGCCGCGTTGGCCGACCCGATGGCGTCTGTGGTGGCGCCCACGCCTGCGGTGGTTACCGAGCATGCGGCTTCCTCCATGGTGGATGTGGTACAGCCGGCCGAGGGCCACATACCGCCAGTGGAGGTGGTCGTGACCGCGCCAAGCCAAGATCAGTCGGGCACAACCATGGTGGCGCTCGAGGGCGTAGTGCAATCCGTGCCACCGGGGGCCCAGGTGGATCCGCCCATGGCGCTCGAAGCGGCCCAAATGGAGGAGGGTCCGGTCGGAGGGTCCTCGAGCACGGTGGTGGTGCCACATAGGGTCAGGAGGGAGCCACCCCCGGCCCCTTTGTCGGGAGGAAGCCACTCCCCCGCGTGGGGGGAGCCACCGCTCTAGTGGATGGCCACCCAGGATCTGACGTCGGCTCTTTTCTTGCTCGATGATCATGCCGAGAGCATGGAGCGGGAGGGTCTTGACATCAGAATCTTGACCATACTGGATGCCCTAGACTAGGCTAGAGGAGCCCTGCGTGAAATCATTGTTCCTACTACCTAGGTATTCGCTTGGTTTTCTTCTTTCTTTGCATGTTTTTGTGTTTTCGCATTTCTGATACCAGCCTCCTTCCTCTTCAGATTCTTGTTGCTCGTAGCCGGAATAAATCCTGATTCCTCCATGAGCAGAAGATGGAGTGGGATCACCTTTTCGAGGAGGCCCAGCAGCGTGCAGACATGGCCGCACAGCTTGCTGCCACCTAGGAGCAGGAGGCCTAGGCGCGTCAGGATGTGGAGGAGGCCCATGGTATGTTTGAGGATTTGTCAGCGAGGTCAAAGCTGGATGAGGTGGAGATCGCCAGGCTCCGAAAGGAGTGAGACGAGCTGCTGCAGAGGAATGTCGTGGCTAACAAGAAGGCCAGTGAGGTCCTAAAGGAGCTAGAGATGGAGCGGGACCTCAGGCGGAAGGCCGAGAGTAGGATCATGGCCCTTCAGCAGAAGGTGGATGAGGACATCGAGGTGGTCCGTTCTCTCTAGGTGGATCTCGGTGACACGGTGAGTCGAAGGGTGAGCGTCGAAAACATCTTTGTCAAGCTAGAAAAGGAGCTTGCCCATGTACGAAGGACCCTTCAGACCAAGAGCGACGAGAACAATCTTCTGCAAGCTATGGTTAGGGTGGTCCTTGATGCCCTAAAGGTGGTGGAGCCGGTGGAGACTAGCCCGCTCGCAACTCATGCTGTAGGTATCACGGCTCGGGTGGGCCAGCTCGAGGAGAGTGCTTTTCACGTCGGGATCACCCAGGCCTTCACCGTCGCCCACGCTCATTACAAGAAGGAGATCAACCTAAAGGTGATGAGCGAAGGTTTCCCGTCCACCTATGAGGATGATGAGCTGGAGGCAATTGAGAAGATGGTGGCTCCCCTTGCGAAAAAACTGGTGGATAATCTGAAAGAAATGGTTCTCCCTTCGCGGGAGTAGTTAGTCAAATAATTTTGAGCACAATTTATATGTAATATGTGAACAAGTGTCGGTATTTTCAAGTCTGGACGTAGTTTTGTGATTTTGCTTCATAATTTCGTTTTGTTTGATTTTTTGCGATCTTACCAATCTGTTCCCTCGAATCTTGGCGTTGGTCTTGATGTGAGGAGATTGTTTCAAAAGAAGGAAGGGAGGTAACCATACCTTAACTAGCCCCCGAGTAAGGTCCGACCCCCTACATTTGCTGGGGTCGGGGGTTACTAGAGATCAAAAGGTTCAGATGGAATCCCATTCTGTGGTTTTGGTGATAGGGTCGACGAAGTCCTTGGATGGCATTGCAATATTCCCCGCCCTATCTTCCAACAGAATTCCCCAAATGGGGACTCTATGGGCTCGGCAAGGTAGGGCCTTTAAACCTGTGTCCCTGTATTGAGCGGCTCGAGCCCCCGGGCCTTGTCAGGGTCTAATAGGGGTCGGCCGTAATTTGTGTGTTACCCCGTCCTCGATTTTCGTAATCAGAGGGGCTGAGTAAACGACACTTGCCTCAACGGCTCGAGTATCGCACTCAATGAGCTCGCTAATGGGTACGTTCGTGTGGCATCCGGGTCCATCATTTGCTGATGGGGTCGGCAGAGCCCTCTGGTGGCACTCCACAACTTCTTAACCCACCTCTCGGTAGATGCCCGAGCCATTCAATAGGCTTAGGTGGCCCAATGGCCTCTCCTCGATGGAGATTCTGTGGGTTTGGCTCGGGGTTAGAATCGAACGAGAAAAAGTTGAAACATCCATGTCCGCTTCTGAGCGGGGTCGGGCAGGGCCGTTGGGGCTTGTCTCAGTTATTTCTCCCTAGCTCTGTTCGGCACGAGGCGGCCTCGAGCCCTTCGCGGGCCAGCCTTCGAACCTCGGCCTGCTGCCACCTATATCGAATGAGGCGACGACCATTTTGTGACGCGACACAAAGCATTGGGATGTAATGTTTTGCATATGTAATGCTTGAATGTATAATTTAATCAAAATAAAGGTGAGGTCAGTAACGTTACCTTGGTGGCATGAGTGATGGAAAAGCTCCTACCAGATGTGTTCATGCGGGGTTTGGGCCCTAATGTTTGCGATGAGGTTGGAGTAACCTGCATAAGAATTGCTATTCTTTGTTTTTTGTATCTCGGTGGTGGTCCGAGCCGTTCGATTGACTTGGGCGACCTGATAGCTTCTCCTTTGGGGGAGATTCTGTAGGTGGACCCCTCCGAACCCTTCTTGAGAAGGTAGATGTTCAAAGCTGGAGATGCGGGGGGCGTTGAGTATGATTATTCTGGTGAACAGAAACATCATAGCTGTCAGGGCGTAGGGTCTGCTAGTTCGTCTAGTTTTACTCGAAGTTCTATGCCCGTATTCCGCGCCCCTAGTTTCAAGCGTATGGAGGGGTCGGGTGAAGAGGATGTCTAGACTGGTAGACATCCTCGGCAGCCCCCGAGTGATGTTCGTGTCCCCACCGTTTGATGGGGTCGGAAGTTCGGTAATAAATCTTTAACACGTAAAGAAGGCAAAGATGCTTATCTTTCTTTGGACGTTCGTTCGTCATCTCTCCTGGGCCGCATGGTCAACCTAGGAGAGCTGTTGGGCTCCCCTTTACAGAGGTCCTATCATTGGATTGTTCCGTGGTCCTATATGGGGAGGCGAAGGGTCGTCTGCCTATGTGGGCGCCTTAATTGCCACGTCCGGAGCAGGTCAGTGGTGGGCCCTACCCAGGCAGTGTCTAGTTTGACTAGGGGGACGCCTCGTCGACCAGGGTGCGTCCCGTCAGTCGGCGCGTCCCCTTAGGTGTCTATCAGCATTGATTCCGTATTTAAGGAGGAGAAGGGAGAGGGTTTTTCATCCAACCTTTCACCTTTCCTCAGTTGTAGTGTCTCCTCTTTAAATAGGGAGGGGGAGGGGAGTTCTCATCCCACCTCTTCTTCTGCCTCTGAGCCGCTACCTCTCCTTCTCCCTTTCCGCCGAATGCATCCGTGCGTCGTGGTGGTTCCTGAGTGAGGAAGAGTAATGCTAGAGAGATAGAAAACTCACAAATCTACTCGTGAATCTAGAGCCTGATGTCAAGCTAGAGCTCATCCAACATAGATGAGATGGTGCGTGCCGCCCTTGCTGAGGAGTCGCTACTGCCAAAGGAGAAGGAGCGCTGGCGGGTGCCGTACGTTGTCGACTTCGCTGTTGTTTGCTATGTTCCTCCCTTGGTGGGAGGCATTTCTTGCTCTGACGCCGTTGTCAGGGTTGTGGCTGGAGATGATGGCGTAGTCCTTAGATGCCCTGGTAGAGGCATCGCTATTGGGGTTGTGGCTGACGACGATGGCGTAGTCCATAGATGCCCTGGCGGAGGCGTTGTTGTCGGGGTTGCGGCTGACGACGATGGCATAGTCCCCAGATGCCCTAGCGGAGGCGTTGCAGATGATGGCGCCTTTGAGGATCCCGCGAAGTGGCGGGATGTCGCCGATGGAGAGTGTGGCACGATGGCCGTAGTAGACGAGCTGGCCTGTGTACACGCCCCGGGCGTCGCCGATGGAGAGCGTGGCGCGGTGGCCACAGTAGATGAGCTGGCCCATGTACATGCCCTGGGCATCGCCGATGGAGAGCGTGGCGCGGCGGCCGCAACAGCACTTTAGTAAAGCTAAGTAGAGACTGTAATTGAATAATTTTGTGGGGAAGCCCCCGAGTAAACAGTCCTCTGAATTTATAAGTATATTAGTCCTTTTTGTAATGAAATCACTTTGTAAGTGGTGAATTTGTGCAAAAAATGAACAAATTTTTATCTTTTGCTTATGGCAAGCAATCTTTTTATCTTTCTCTTTTTTGTAGAAATGGTTTTAGTGCCCTCCGACCCTTCTCACGGTCTAAGTCATAAGAAACTAGGAACGTGGGCGAACTAATTCTGATTGAGCTGGTGAGCAAAGAGGTTGCAACCACTAGGGCATGGGTCTCCCGTAGTCCTACCAGTTGTATTTAGAATTTGTTCCCAAAATCTTAGCCCTTAGGACTTGTTTATGAGAAGAATGGAAAAAATAGTGAATGTTTGCAAATATATAACACAGGAGGTTTTTGCAAGCGTAATATTTGTATTACTCATTTCAGCCCCCGAGTGAGGTCTGACCCCTCGCGATTTGTAGGGGTCAAAAGTCACTAAGGATCGAGGTTTTGTAATTACAAAAACTAATAAGGAAGAGTATGTGCATATTTTAAGGGTAAAAGCGACATAGCTGCTCAATGTTCCAGGCATTGGTGAATACCTCGCCGTTGATGGTTTTCAACCTGTAGGCGCCCGGGTGAAGCACTTCCACGACGACGTAGGGCCCTTCCCAGGGCGGGGAGAGTTTATGGCAGTCCTTGTTGCTCTGCACAAGGCAGAGGACGAGGTCCCCGACGTTGAAGGCTTGACCCCATACCCATCGGCTGTGGTACCGTCGCAACACCTGCTGGTACTTAGCTAAACAGAGGAGGGCGATTTCGTGGGCTTCATCTAGCTGGTCCATGGCATCTTGGTGAGATGCTTTAGCCCCCTGTTCGTCGTATGCTCTGATTCTTGGTGCTCCATAGTCGAGGTCTGTTGGGAGAACAACCTCAGAACCATAGACCATGAAGAAAGGTGTGTAGCCGGTGGCCTAGCTAGGAGTTGTCCTTAGGCTCCAGAGCATGGCTGGGAGCTCAGTGAGCTAGGGCGCACTGAACTTGTTCAATCGGTTGAAAATTCTAGGTTTGAGGCCTTGAAGGAGCATGCCATTTGCTCGCTCGACCTGTCTGTTCGTTTGGGGGTGTGCGATGGCTGCCCAATCGATCCGGATGTGTTGTTCATCATAGAATTGAACGAATTTCCTACCGGTGAACTACGTGCCATTGTCTATGATGATGGAGTTCGGTACTCCAAAGTGATGGATGATGTTGAGGAAGAATAGCACAACCTACTTGGATTTGATCGTGGATATTGGTCGAGCTTCAATCCATTTTGTAAACTTGTCTATGGTGACAAGTAGGTGGGTGAAGCCCTCGGACGCCTTTTTGAGTGGCCCAACTAGGTCGAGCCCCTAGACCGCGAAGGGCCATGTGATGGGGATCATCTAGAGTGCCTGGGCCAGGAGGTGTGTTTGCCGAGTGTAGTACTGACACCCTTTGTAGGTGCATACAATTTGCTCGGCATCGACTATTACGGTGGGCCAGTAAAAGCCTTGTTGGAATGCATTTCCAACCAAGGTTCTTGGTGCGGCATGATGACTGTAGATTCCACCGTGGATGTCGCCCAGTAGGAGCTTCCCCTGTTCGCCAGGGATACAGAGTTGCAGAATACCGATGTGACTCCATTTGTAGAGTTCGCCCTCTACAAGAACGAAGGACTTGGCGCGTCGCGTGAGCCATCGGGCTTCTGTCTTGTCTGCCGGTAGTATGTCATGGAGGAGGTAGTCAAGGTAAAGCGTTCTCCAGTCATCAGGAGGGTCGGACTCCGCTGTTGGGTCCTCTTCAAGCTCCATAACCTTGGGGTTGGGTGGAGCAGTTGGTGGATTGGCCCCTGGGGTCGGACTAGATGGGCCATCGTCGGCTTGTTCTGACCCCATGTAGCATACCAAGGGTTTGTGTTGATCACTGGCAAAGATGCTTGTTGGGACTGGCTCTCGGCCAGATGCTGCTTTCGCGAGGGTGTCGACTGCTTCATTGAGGCGCCTTGGGATATGATTGAGTTCGAGGCCATCGAATCTATCCTCCAGCCGTCGGACTTCTTGACAGTATGCCTCCATCTTGGCGTTGTGGCAGCATGACTCCTTCATGACCTGGTTGACGACCAGCTAAGAGTCGCCCCTAACATCGAGGCATCAAATGCCCAGCTCGATGGCAATTCGTAGGCCATTGATGAGTGCTTCATATTCTGCAGTATTGTTTGATGAGGGGAAATGGAGCTAAACCATGTACCTCATGTGGACCCCGAGGGGGGATACAAAAACTAGTCCTGCTCCAGTGCCCTTCTTCATTAGCGATCCATCGAAGTACATTGTCCAGTACTCTTGATCGACGACTGCTGGTGGCATCTGGACCTCGGTCCACTCCGTGATGAAGTCAGCCAGTACCTGAGATTTGATCGTTGTTCGGGGGGCATAAGAAATGCCCTGATCCATCAGCTTGAGCGCCCACTTTGTGGTTCTTCCCATAGCGTCATGGCTATGGTCGACCTCACTGAGGGGGAATGGTGTCACTACTGTTATAGGGTGTGATTTGAAGTAGTGGCGTAGCTTCCTCTTGGTGATGAGGATGGTGTAGAGGAGTTTCTGGATTTGGGAGTAGCGGGCTTTGGAGTCGGATAACACCTCGCTAATGAAATACACAGGGCGCTGCACCTTGAAGGCGTGCCCCTCTTCCTCTCGCTCTACCACCAAGGCGGAGTTGACCACTTGGGTGGTGGCCGATATATACAGTAGGAGGGATTCTCCGTTGCATGGAGGAACTAGGACCAGGGGTTTAGTTAAAAATCGTTTAACCATGTCAAGCGCCTTCTGAGCCTCGGCTGTCCACTCGAAGCGGTCGGATTTCTTTAGGAGTCGATAAAGGGGGAGTCCTCATTCGTCGAGGCATGAAATAAATCGGCTAAGGGCGGCAAGGCACCCTATGATCCGCTGAACCCCCTTTATGTTTTGGATTGGGCCCATCCTTGTGATGGCTGATATCTTCTCTGGGTTGGCTTCGATGCCACGCTTGGAGACGATGAAGCCGAGCAGCATGCCCCTTGAGACCCCAAAAACGCATTTTTCGGGATTGAGTTTGATGCCGTTTGCCCGGAGTTTCGCAAAGGTTTGTTCAAGGTCGGCGACAAGGTGGTCAGCTCGCTTGGACTTGACTACGATGTCATTGACATAGGCCTCAATGGTTTGCCCGATGAGGTCTCCGAAGCAATTGAGCATACAGTGCTGGTAAGTTGCCCCAGCATTCTTTAGACCGAACAGCATTGAAATGTAGCAAAACGATCCGAAGGGGGTGATAAAAGATGTCACGAGCTGGTCGGACTCTTTCATCACGATTTGGCGGTAGCCGAAGTATGCATCAAGGAAGCAGAGGGTTTCGTACCCTGAGGTGGAATCGACTATTTGGTCTATTTGTGGCAAAGGAAACG
Source organism: Miscanthus floridulus (assembly GCF_019320115.1). NCBI lineage: Eukaryota > Viridiplantae > Streptophyta > Magnoliopsida > Poales > Poaceae > Miscanthus > Miscanthus floridulus. The sequence goes on from NC_089581.1 coordinate 125,240,134, forward strand.
GATCCTTTGGACATGCCTTGTTGAGGCCTGTGTAATCGACACACATTCTCCATTTCCTGCTCTTTTTTCGCACAAGAACGGGATTTGATAACCACTCTGGGTGGTATACTTCCTTAATGAATCCTGCGGCTAGTAGTTTGGCTATCTCCTCGCCAATGGCCCTGTGTTTCTCCTCATCGAAGCGGCGTAGGCGTTGCTTTACCAGCTTGGAGCCCGGGTGAATTTTTAAGGTATGCTCGGCGACCTCCCTCGGGATGCCCAGCATATCCGAGGGTTTCCATGCAAAGATGTCTTTGTTATCGCAGAGGAAGTCGACGAGCGTGCTTTCCTATTTGGAGGAGAGCGCAGTCCGGATATGGACTTTTTTGCCCTCGGAGTTGCTGGGGTCCAAGAGGACCTCCTTGGGTCCTTCTGCTGATTCGAACGACCCGGACGGCCTCTTCACATCAGGTGCCCCTTCAATGACCTCCTCCCTGAGGGTGGCGAGCTCTTTGGAGGCGATGACTGCGGATGCATATCCGTAGCATTCGACTTCGCACTTGTAAGCGCGCTGGAAGGAGGTGCCGATGGTGATGACCCCGCGGGGGCTCGGTATCTTCAGCTTAAGGTATGTATAATTGGGAACGGCCATGAACTTCGCGTAGCATGGTCATCCTAGGATGGCATGGAAAGTCCCTGGGAACCCCACTACGTCGAAGGTGAGGGTCTCAGTCCGGTAATTGGACCGATCCCCGAAAGTGATGGGCGGATCGATCTACCCCAGTGGCATAGCTTGCCTACCAGGCATGATGCCATGGAAAGGTGCTCGGATGGGATGGAGGTTCATTCGGTCGACGCCCATCTCGTCGAGTGTCTTGGCGTACATGATGTTGAGGCCGCTACCTCCATCCATTAGTACTTTCATGAGCCGCTTTGGACTGACGATAGGATTGATGACAAGCGGGTACCTTCCTAGGTGTGGGACGGCATCTAGATGGTCAGTCCGGTCGAAGGTTATGGTGGATTCCGACCACCAGAGGAAGGCTAGAGTGGTCGGCCTGGCTATATAGACCTTGCGACATGCGACCTTCTAGCGGCGCTTGGAGTCGTATGCCATTGATCTTCTGAAGATCATGAGGGCGCCGGTCGGCGTTGGGAAGGCGTCATCCTTCTCCTCTGCGTCATCTATGGTGGGAACAAGCTCCTTCCCCTGCTCCCCTTTGTTAAGGCCCCTAGACAAGTATTTGCGCATGAGGCTGCAATCCTTGTATAGATGCTTGGCTAGGAAGGTGTGGTTTGGGCATGGCCCCTTGAGCATTTTCTCAAAGTGGTTCAGAGTGCCCTCCGTGGGCTTCCGGCCACCTTTGCTATTAGTAGCGGCCACGAGCGAGTTGTCACGCCGTTGCTTCTTATTTTTCCTTTTGGTGGGATGGTTGGAGGCACCCTCGCCGGCGTCCTTGTCCCGCCTCGTCTTTCCATCGGAGCGATCAAAGATGGCTCTGACTGCCTCCTCTCTAGAGGAGTGACTAGTGGCAATGTCTAGGACTTCCTTGGTAGTCTGTGGGCCCCTACGTCCTAGCTTGTGGACTAGGGATTCGCAGGTTGTCCCAGATAGGAAGGCTCCTATCACGTCGGCATCGGCGACGTTAGGGAGCTCATTGCACTGCCGAGAGAAGCGCCAGATGTACCCACGGAGGGTTTCATCAGCCTTCTGGTGGCAGTTCTTGAGGTCCCATGGGTTTCTAGGGCGTTTGTATGTGCCCTAGAAGTTGCCCATGAAGATCTTCATCAGATCCGCCCAACTCTGAACGGCATTGGACGGTAGGTGCTCTAGCCATGCTCGCGCTAAATCGGCCAAGAATAGCGAAAGATTGCGAATAATGAAATCATCATCACTCGCACCACCGGCCTGACATGCAAGCCGATAGTCTTCGAGCCAAAGCCCGGGATTTGTTTCACTAGAATATTTAGGGATGTTGGTAGGCGGTCGATACCTTAGGGGGAACGCAGCGTTGGGGATGTGTCGACCGAAGGCCTAAAGACCTGGCAGGTCGAGGCTTGGGCTTTGGTCCTCGTTGCTGTCGTAGCGCCCGCCACATCGGGGATGGTAGCCACGGCGTGCTGCTTCTCCATCGTCGCCATGGGCGTGTTTCCGAGCGTCGATGATGCTGCGTATGTCGTGGCCATGGCTGAGGCATTGATGCACTGGGACGGCGGAGGGCTGCCTACCACCTGGCAGTGTTTGGTGAACGAACGCGTCCCTGGTGGGATGCACTAAGGGCGTGCACTGGCTGGTGTTAGGTTCGCATCGTCGAGACAATGAACTTTCCACCTGCTGCACCGCTGCACGCTCAAGCAACGTGCGAATCTCCCTGTGGGCTCGGCGATCCTCAGACGTTGCGGCCTTTGGGAGGCCATGAAGCAAGGCCGTCATGGCGGCGATGTTTTGGCTTGCCCGAGCAAAGTGAGGGAGAGTCCCATCATCGGTGAGGATCCTCCGATGCACATCACGGGCCGAGGCACGTGCGTGCCCACCGTCTCCGCGACGCTTGATCTCCTCCTCGATGTTTTGGTACTCCTGGACAAGCTATTGTCCGGCATCATCGATCTCCAGCTTTCTTGCTCTTAGTTGCTCCATCCTTACGTGAGATGGAGCCACTGTCTCCGCCTCGATCCTGGCATCGGGGTTGCCTATTGGGGTTGTCTCCTCCCCGGAGATGCTTTGCACATGCCCTTTGGGGGTTTGCATCATGAAGCATTCCTAGGATGGGCGATGGCTCCCCTTGCTAGAGTCAGAGCTGGAGGACAACTCTAGTTCCTCTATGAGGATCTTGTAGAGTGTCTCCGGATCATGTTCGATTACCCCCATGAACTCGCTGTCCGTAGGCGGCTGAACTATGCATAGAGCCAGAAGGTGGCCAGCGGTCGCTGTGGCGTTGCGGAGACCGAACAGAAACGCTATCGGGGCGCTTCATACGGGGCCTTTTGGAAAAAGGGTGATGCTACGTGAGGGCTCCCTGGATAACTAGGGTCCAAGGGAGTCGCCCTGCGGGCCCTCAAGCCTCAGATGACTGAGGTTGATGGAAGGGAGAGACTGTGCGGCCGTGTGGGTCAGCGCCAGTTCTCCTCCTAGTGTGACGATAAAATCTAGGTCACCGAAATGCACATGTGAGCCCAGGGCCTAGCTAATTGTGTGGGTGGCCATCCGAGGCCTGATCTGGAACATGCAAGAACCCTACCTGGCGCGCTAACTGTCAGTGTTTCGTACAAGCACCGGCAAGTAAATTTATAGTAATGCGCATTAGGCTCGGATGGTGCACTAAAGGACACAAGATTTATACTGGTTTGGGCCAAATGTCCCTATGTCCAATTTGTTGCTGCTCGTGTTATTAGCACCGAAAATGGTTCATGGTAGGGGGTACAAATGATCAAGAGAGGTACTGGTCCCAAGTCTCTGATGGAAGGGTTGAAAGGAGGCCAAGAGCTTGGTAGCAGCTTGACTATGTGTGTGAGTGTCTTGTGTTGTTCCGTCAAAGATCGGTCCTTTTGGTGGAGGAAGCGCATCCCCTTTTATAGATGAAGGGGCTAGCTTTACAAGGGTGAGGGCTTTAGGATGCGTATTCTACCTAGTCTTGTGGCTCACGTCTACCCGGCCTGGTTCTTCATTTTGATGAGTGCGAAGGAAGATAAGCGCCTATAATACTGTTGATGCCTCTGTAGAATGTCAGGTTGGTTATAGAATGCTACCCTGTGCAGGGTATGGGCTGTAGTACAGTGGTTTTGACTTATGAGTCTCCCTCAGCATTGCTCCGCTTGCCTTCTAGTTCCTATGAGTCTTTGTTAGAGGGATGAGGGGTCAGGGTCCAGAGTATCTCCGTGGCCAAGGTCTTCTGACTTGGTGGACCTGAGGGGTCGGGAAGCGGGCACAGCTCCCTTGGGTCCATAGTGTGGTGATAGAATATCCATCGTTCATGGAGATAGCAAATCCTTTTCTAGAGCGTAGCAGTTGTCGTATATCTTCGTCGGGTTCTGTGTCCCAGAGCTAAAGGCGGCGCCTACAACTCTATAGGGCAAGGGGCGCGCACTTGAAATACCTTTCGGGCTCTACGGTGCTTGAAAGGGTCTAAAGCACATGTCCTATCATTCCCTGGTAGTACTTTTCCTACCAGGGCGCAGGGTATGGTCCTTGAAGCCATGGTTGACCCGAACGTCTTGTCTTGCCCTGTACCCATCACCATGAGGGAACGGGGAGAAGTTGTCAGGTAAGATGAAATCAGTCTTTAGATACCGAGCAGGGCGAGGCTTGTTCCTAGCCATCGGGTGAAGCGAAGGCCAATCCTTATCTCTTGGTCGAGACCGAGCCCGCCCCTTTGGGGTCGGGCGAGGTGGAGTCTATCCCTCAGCCCTTCGAGCAAAGCCAAGCCCACCCCAAAGGCGTCGGGCGAGACAGAGACTAGCCCTGAGCCCTTGGGCAAGGCAGAGCTATCTCAAAGGCGTCGGGTGAGGCGGAGTCTATCCCTCAGCCCTTGGGCGAGACCGAGCTCGCCCCAAAGGCATCGGGCAAGGCGGAACCAAACACTCCTGTCATTCGAGCAAGAGACATTATGGCGCCCTTATTCGTCCAGAAGTTTTTAACGCTCAATGGTTATTGGTTCCACCTTCTGGGGTACCCCGGTATTAGGTCCCCGACAAGTTGTATATAAACCTTTTATGTTTTCTAACCCAAGAATCTTAGTGTCAAGTTGGGTTAACAAAGTGTGACGTCGAGACAACGCATCTGCTACAACATTCTCTTTTCCTTTCTTGTACTTGACAATATAGGGAAATGATTCAATGAATTCACACCATTTTGCATGTCTTCTATTCAGTTTTAGTTGTCCTTTAAGGTGTTTCAATGATTCATGATCTGAATGTATCACAAATTCTTTAGGAAAAAGGTAATGTTACAAAGTTTCCAAGCTCTGAATAAGAGCATATAATTCTTTATCATAAACTGAATAATTTAGAGTTGGACCACTTAGCTTTTCACTGAAGTATGCAATTGGCCTTTGTCCTTGCATGAGCACACCTCCAATTCCAACTCCACTTGCATCACATTCTATTTCAAATGACTTACCAAAATCTGGGAGTGCAAGGACTGGTGCTGTTGTTAACGTCATCTTCAATTCTTCAAATGCCTTCTGTTGTGCTTCTCCCCACTTGAAAAGCACTTCTTTCTTTGTCAGCTCATTGATTGGTGCAGTAATAGTGCTGAAATTCTTCACAAATCGCCGATAGAAACTAGCAAGTCCAAGGAAGCTTCTTACTTGGCTCACGTTCTATGGAGGTGCCTAGTCCCGTACAGCCTTGATCTTTTCTTCATCTACCTCCACTCCTTGTCTTGTGACAACAAATCCAAGAAAGACTACCTTGTCGGTGCAAAAGGTGCACTTCTCAAGGTTAGCATACAATTTCTGTTCACATAGGACAGCAAGCACACATTGGATATGTTCAACATGTTCATCAAGAGACTTGCTGTAAATTAAGATGTCATCAAAGTAAACGACAATAAATTTGCCAATGAAAGCTCTAAGCACATGATTCATCAATCTCATAAATGTACTTGGTGCATTGGTTAACCCAAAAGGCATTACCAACCATTCATACAACCCAAATTTTGTTTTAAAGGCTGTTTTCCATTCATCTCCTCTCATACGAATCTGGTGGCATCCACTTCTTAAATCAATTTTAGTGAATATGATAGCACCACTAAGTTCATCAAGCATATCATCTAACCGAGGGATGGGGTGTCTATACCTTATGGTAATGTTATTTATTGCTCGGCAATCCACATACATCCGCCAAGACTCATCTTTCTTAGGCACTAAAAGGACAGGCACAGCACAAGGTGACAGACTTTCTTGTATGTACCCTTTTCTCATCAATTCTTCCACTTGTCGCTGAATCTCCTTGGTTTCTTCTGGGTTGGCGTAGTAAGCAGCACGGTTTGGGAGTGAAGCACCGGTCACAAGATCAATTTGTTGTTTGATTCCTCTCTTAGGTGGTAGTCCTGGTGGCACTTCATCTGGAAACACATCCTCATATTCCTGTAACACATCAAAGATAACACTTGGGAAAGTAGAGGGTAAGTCATTAGCGACTAGAAAACTATCCTTGTACAGGAGTACATAGAACACAGCATTGGGTTCACTCAATTCTTTTAAATCCCCTTTCCTAGCCATCATAACTAAACCCTCTTTTCCTGATGTCTTGGTTCTTTGAGGCTATGGGGTTTTATTTGGCTTTGGAATCTCTCCCTCACTATTTTTGTGGGTCACTGGTAGGTGGTTCTCACTCTCTTGCTGTTTTCTTTTCAGATCATCTCTCACAATCTCCTTTGGTGACAAGGGAAGCAAAGTGATGCACTCTTCTTTGTACATGAGAACAATCTTGTTGGCGCGACTGCAAATCTAAGCATCTTAGTCATATAACCAAGGTCTTCCTAACAACAATTGGCATGCTTCCATTGGAACCACATCACACTCCACATGATCATTGTACCGCCCAATGGAGAAGGGAACAGTCACAATATTTGTTACACGCAGTGCACCACAATCATTAAACCATTGCATCTTGTATGGAGAAGGGTGGCACCGCTGTTTTAGTCCTATTCTTTCAACTAATTCTTGACTTGCAATATTATTGCAGCTGCCATTGTCAACAATGATTTGACACAACTTATCCTTGATCATGCCCCAGGTGTGAAAAAGATTGTGCCGCTGATTATTCTCTTCTTGGACAGCAGTAACACTAAGCACTCGGCGAGAAATGAAGCAATTGTTGTCGCCATCATCAGGTTGAATTTCATCACCTTTATCTTGCATAATTTCTTCATCATATATTGGAGCTTCTTCCTCAGGTTCGCTTTCAGATTCCCATTCACCTTGCTCATTTATAATCATGGTCCTTCGACTAGGACATTGACAGCAATATGTCCTCGACCTTGGCACTTGTGACAAATAATGCCTCGGGTATGGGAAGAAGAAGCAACAGCTGATGCAACAGAAGGGGTTGCTGTGCTTGCAGAAGGACATCGCTATTCTTGCTGAACTATAGGTGAAGAAGTAGTAGAAACCGTGGCCTTTGCAGCACCAATGGATGGAGAAGGCCTAGTAGCAACTCCTTGTGATCTTCCCCCACCAATAAAGGTACCGAACTGCTGCCGTCGCCATGGAGCAGAAATTGATTGGCTCCCATAAGACCTTCTTCGTCCCTCTTGCTGAATTTTTCTCTCGGTGCGCATAGCTTGATCAACAAGGTCTTGCAAATTATGATATGGAAACATCTCAACAATCTCTAATTCCAGATCTCACCAAGAGTAACTCCATCTCCTTGAAGTAGTCATCAACAGATTTTGATCCTTGTCTCAATGTTTGTAACCTATTGTGGAGGTCACGTTGATAGCTTGATGGCATAAAGCGTCTTCTCATCACTCTCTTCATCTCAGCCCATGTGTTGATGTGATCACTTCCCAACACATGTTGATTTTCTTGAACTTGGTTCCACCATGTGAGAGCGTAACCTGAAAACTCAACAGAAGCAAGGTTGACACGCCTCTAATCAGAAAGATTATGCACTCTAAAAATCTGGTCACATTGCTCCTCCCATTCAAGATAAGCATCAGCATTTTCTTTCCCTAAAAATTTTGGAATACTCAACTTTACACGAGCAATGCTATCCGGATCATCTCTATTGCGACAACCACGATTCTTTTCCCCATCATGACCAGCACCACGATGATGTTCATGTGGCTGTCTAAAACACTCATGGTGACCAAAAGGATTTTCATTATCATCAAATCCCGCCTCATACTCATCATGAACCTCATCTTCAACTTCAAATCATACACGACGTCCATGTGCACGATGGCCACCACGCTGATTATCAAAACCAGCATGACAACCACCACCGTGTCTAGTTTGGCCTTACCGTTGACATTCAAGGAGTGCTCGATCAAGTTCCGAGGTACATCGGGCATGTCAGCAGGTTTCCATGCGAACACATCCACGTTGCTCCTCAAGAACCTGACGAGCGTGTCTTCCTATTTGGGATCCAGGTTGGCCCCGATAAGGGCCGTTTTGCTAGGATCACCGTCGACCAGCTGGATCACCTTGTGCTCCTTGGACTTGACGTTCTTGCATGGAGCCTTGAGCTCTGGGATCTCTAGGTGGTCGGCTGAGGTCTTCTTGGCATCGAGCATGGTCTTGGCCATGCGAATAGAGAGGTCATGAGCCTCTACTATTTTAAAGTTGTCGTCTTTGCAGGTATAAGCTGCGTATACGTTACCCCTGAGGGTGAGAACTCCTTTCTCGGTAGGCATCTTGAGCACTAGATACCTATAATGAGGTATGGCCATGAACTTGGAGAGTGATGGTCGACCAAGGATAGCATGGTAGGTGCCGTCGAAGTCAGCGACCACAAAGTTGACGTAGTCGGTGCGGAAGTGGTCCAGGGTCCTAAATTGCACAAGTAGCATGATCTGCCCGAGAGATGTAGAGCTCTGTCCAGGGAGAACACCCTAGAACTATGCCTCGTATGGCTTGAGATCCACCTGGGTTATCTTCAGGGCCGGCAGACTGTTCTTGAACAGTAAATCAATGGAGCTGCCGCCATCAATCAGCACTCTGTCAAATTGAACTTTGTTGATACAAGGATCGAGGACCAGGGGAAATGTCCTGGTTTAGGTATTGCGGCCCATTGGTCCTTTTTGCTAAAGGAGATCTCGCGGTGAGACCAAGGAGGGAGCCATGGATCAGCAATGAGGTTGTCGGTGTTGGCCACGTTCAAGCAAGCACGGGCGAGCAGCTTGCGTTCTTGTTTGGTCTCGATGGACACTTTGCCTCCAATGATGGTGTGTACGCGATCGGTTGGCTTAACGTACTTGTGACGGGGATCTACATCTTCATCATTGTTATCCTCGTTGTGCTATTCCCCTGTGTCGTTAGGCTTGTCGGATGTATCCAGAGCCTATTGACCTGTGTAAATAGACTTGAGAACGCGTCAATTCTCCATGGTATGGTTTGACTTGGGATGGAGCTGGCAGGGCCCTTTCAATGCTTTGGCGTAATCTTCTTCGTAGTTACGACGTCCGCCACCTTTCTTAACGGTGTTGACCTCACCGTCGTCTTCCCGAGCATGCTTGCCCCTGTAATCGTCACGGCGGTTACACCGCTGATTACGTTGGTCGCGGTGATCGTGGGAGTCATTGCGCTAGTTGCGGCGGTCAAAATTGTCATTCTGACCATGGTTGCCATGGTAGTCGTCGTGGTGTGGGGGGGTGGTCGGAGCGTGGAACCCTTGCTGCTTCTTTGATAATTATCTTTTTAGCGTCGTTGGCATCTACATATTTCTTAGCAGTGGCTAGGAGCACTGTGACTGATTCAGGTCTCTTATGGAGGAGCTTATCCCTTAGGGCGTCGTGGAAGCATAGGCCAGTGATGAAAGCCTCAATTGCCTTGTTGTCGGAGATTGATGGGACCTTGATGCGCATCTCCGAGAAACACCGGATGTACTCGTGTAGTGGCTCATCCTTTCGATCTTGAATCTGCTGCAGATCATATTTGTTGCCGGGTTGCTCGCAAGTAGCAATGAAGTTGTCGATGAAGGCTTGCTTGAGCTCTTGCCAAGAATCAAAGTAGTTCACCGGCAAGCTGACTAGCCATTGGTGACCTACATGGCCAACAGCGACTAGGAAGTAGTTAGACATGATGTGCTCATCAGCCATGGCTGATCTATGCATAGTTTCGTAGAGCATGGCCCATAATTCGGGGTTCTCCTTATCATCGTACTTCTGAAGTTTTTCAAGCTTGAAGTTCTTGGGCCATATGACTTGGCAAAGGTGCAGAGTAAACTGCTTCAAACCCAGTGGGCCGTGGGCAGTATCATATTCCATATGGTGATAGCTTTCGTGGGATGCATGATCGTTGGCTCTATGGTTGATGCGATCACATAGATCACGTCCTCCGAGGTAATGGCGGAGATCGTTGTTGCCATCACGGCGATCTCGGTTGCCATCCAGATTAGCCCTGTGACTGTGGTTATCACGGCGATTATCACGGTTGTCTCAGCGGTTGTTGTCCTGAACGTCACGGTAGTTGTCCTCCCGATGGCGGTTGTCATCCCGACCACCATCATGGCCACTGTTTCTGCCTTGATGGTTGTCTGATGGGTTGTTGTTGCGCGAGCCATGTTGGTTGGGTGGCTATGAGCGACTTGAGTTCTGGCGGCTATGGCTTGACTCGACTAAGATGGATGGAGCCCATGCTTGATTTACAATCTCTACGGTCTAGGCCATAGCAGTCGTCAAGTAAGCTTGTAGATCATCATGAACTGCCTAGGTTTCTAGGGTATTGGGTAGCCGTTGCATTATCGCCATAGCAATGGCTACATTGGTGCTTGGAGTCCTAAAGACCTATTTGTCCCCCACCCTATCGAAGGCATTGTTGAGGTCACGTGGCTAGACCCTTATGCGTCGTGCCTCCTCTTCTGCTTTGGCTTCGATTTGTCAGCGATTAAACTGGTCAATATTGCATGCTTCGCATGCAATCCTTTCTTGTTTTGTTTCGCCGACTGCTGGTGGATCATCATTACTGACAACATTGATCAAATCCTCTCACCTTAGTGGGAAAGACAGGAATTGTGGGAACCCCGGGGTGTGGTCTAGGATATCTAGATCATATTCGACGCCTTCATCGTCATGATGCTGGAGCTCGGTGTGGACGGAGGCATTAGATGCGATGCCAGACAAGGAGCTGGAGTCACCCTCTTGGACTATGTGGACGGATCCTTCTTGATAATCCTCAATCCAGATCATGTTGATGAAGTTGCGTGGCTTCGGGCGAGGTCGATGTATAAAACACAGATCCGAGCAGCGTTGTATATTATACGCATAGTTGGAGGCAGCATTTTGTAGGCGGTAGGGCTAGGCCTGGTAGTTCTCCATCGAGGCTTCATACTCAGAGAGCCAGAGACCTATCACGGAGGCTAGCCAGTGACGAGCGCAGCGCCCTTCAGGAGTTGATATGACCACGAGATCTGTACCAAGTCGTGCGGGATGACTGGCCCGAGCTAGTTGGGTAGATCTATTGTGGGGAGCGGTTACCTGCTCATTAGGTTGACTTTGAATTGCACTTACTAGAGCTAGGGTTTCAGCGAGTTTGGTGCCGACCCGATCGATGGAGTCGAGCAGGTTGGTGTTGTCGATCTGCTTTCCTTTATAGCGGGGAAGCGGACGATGGGTTGTCGGCGTGGCTGAAGATGATGCGGGCATGGTTGGAGCTAGATGTACCATGGTCGGAGCCAGATCCACCATGGTCAGAGCCGTATCCACCATGGTCGGAGCCGTATCCACCATGGTCAGAGCCGTATCCACCATGGTCGGGGCCGTAGCCGATGCAGGTGAAGCAGCGGTCGATGCAGATTGAATCCGTGCCTCCTCTGTGGTCATGGCGATGAAGTCGTCAGAGCCGGTGGTCCAGGTGATCTGACCAATGGTGAACGTGAAGCCATTCGGTGTAGCCATGGAGCCGGGGATGATGACCATCTTGTTCGCTTGGAGAGCAGTACGCACACCCCCTACCTGGTGCGCCACTATCGACAAAATATGGTCGGCAGTCTACCTAGGGGTATGCCCAAGGTAGTAGATTGTCGGCAGACAGATGCGCAAGCCACAAACAAGACAGTGACGCAAGACAGACATGAGGTTTTATCTAGGTTCAGCCACCAAGAAGGCGTAATACCTACGTCCTGCGTCTGGTTGTATTGCTGTATGTCAATGAGAGATGTTTTTTAGAGGGGTCCCCTGCCCACCTTATATAATTCAGGGGGTAGGGTTACAGATCTGGAAACTAATCCTAGACAGTTACAGCTGCCATAGGTGGCTGGATAAGGACTCCTATTCTAACTGACCAGAATCTTGCTTGATCTCCAAATCTGCCTTGACTCCTTGCGTGGGACTCCGAACAGGTTGGCCGGGCCACGCGTCGTCTTCCAGTGGACCGGACCCCCTGATCTGGGTTGGCCCAAGCCTAGCCGTAAGGGTATAGGGGTTAATACCCCCACAATCGCCGAAGCGATCAAATCCATGGCCAAAACCAGAATTCTCATCACCAGACTCCTCCCGGTGATTTTCTTCATGACGACGATGTGATCCTCGGCCTCCCTCCGTGGGAAGACGAGCATCAAGCATCCTCTCCATTGCCTCCACCAGCGAGTTTGGCATGTGGCGCACCTCAGCCCGTGTGACAGGGGGCTCCCCATCTCCATGGTTTCCACCATGAATACTCAAATTGGATCCTGCCATGTTAGACTAGTTGCAAGAAAAATTCGAATAGGTAAATTTGTGAAAACACTCGATCTCACCTTTTACTTACCCAAGTTCTTTCCTGATCTCGAGGACCATGATAGTGCTGGTGTGGCAGCTTCAACGGAGGTGGTAGAGAGGTCGTAAGGATTATGAATCGAACGTCCTAGTTTAGGTTTTTGGTGGAGCTATAGGTGGCTATCAAGGAGGGCTACGGTACTACCAACTGAGTGGTTTGATGTGCTCAAAGATGCGATGTTGCTGCTATCAAGATCACCACCAACTCAAATATGTAAACTAAAATTTTCAGCAATACACCGCAACACAGATCCTTCAAATTCTTTTCACTTCTTTTTTTATCTATATTTTTTATAACACTGACAGCGGTAATGAGCAAAACAACTCAATATATATAAACGGTGGTGACTAGCAAAACGATGAACACAAAATACACGTAATAGTACCGTGAAATGGTTATAGGGTTTTTTGTGGCTTTGGACTATAGGATATGAAGAAACACAACTATATGAAGTAGATTAAACAGGGATAACGATGTGGATGACGGCAAGACCTACCGTGTCAATCAAAAGCTCTGATACCAGATGATAGGTGCTGGACTATTTCAGTACGGGATTGGCCCGATCTTCATGACAGTAGGTCACAATCAAGATAACTTGCAACAAGGTAGCAGAGATAAAAGGATAACTTGCTGGAAAATAGCGGAGTAACTAGCTTTATACCTGACCAAGGGTGGATGCGACTAGGCGACGGGAAGAGAGACACCAAAACCATGAAGACTTCGACTCGATCTCCGAACGACCACAGAACCACAACCGGAGCTAATCCACATAAGGCAGGGCAGCCTTACTGGAACCCGCAAAGCACAAAATAGTGGATTCTAGAGGAATCTCTTCACAAGTCTAGGAAGAACAAGGAAGAACAAGGGTTTGAGTAAAGCACTCGACAGCTCGGCTACAATATCACTTGAATTATCAAATCATCAAAAAGTGTTTTTCTAGTAGCCTCGAGGTGGTATTTATACTATGAGAAGTTTCTAAGATAGATGTGAACTGAAGAAACCACGTTGGAAGGTGGAAGGTCAACTGGCTAGAGCTTTTATGAGGTGATCTTCAGTTCCCGCACGTCTTTTGGGCTTCTGTACAGTCTTCATTATTTTGGTCATAACTCCTTCAGTTTTGCACGGGATCTTTAGCTTCATGTAGACTGTTGAGCTTTGAAGCAGTCTTCACTAAAACTAGTCGGACACCATGCTGGATTGACTCGAACATAGCTCTTCTCTCTGATCCATCCTTGATGTATCCTTGTCTTCCTTCTCGGAGAACCTAAGTAATAACAACATGCATGACTTAGGTAGCTCGAAATTACCATCAATGTTTAATTGGAATTCACAAAGTAGCGTGTGCACCTCTTGCTGTATCTTTTTGGCGTGACTACGAGTGATTGGTCCAGTAGAAACTTGGAGTGGTGTATCAGCTGGTGAGGTGGTCAGAGAGGTCACCGAGGTCGGTGAAGTGGTCGGAGAGGTCACCGATGTGGTCTGAGAGCTCGCTGAGGTGGTCGGAGAGATCGCCGAGGTGGCCGGAGAGATCGCCAAGGTGGTCGGAGAGATCGCCGAGGTGGTCGGAAAGATCCCCGACGCTGGTGTGGTCACATCAGGCTCCCACATTGGGACAGCACAGAATATGAGGTTTATTTGTTTTATATTTGTAATCAACGATTCTTTTCCAAATTGGATTTGAATTTAGCTGATATCTAAATATCCAGGCACATACAGTGTCGTGTTGAGGCTCCTCATATCTGGGATTACCTAGTCCACCAATCTCTTTTGTTAAACTAATTGCCAATTGGCCAAATGGTATTTGTGATGATCCACCAAGTCATTCCACAAGAAATGACCCATGTGAGAGTTAATCATGTCAATGGCCTACCTTGGAAATTTAATAACAGATAGCAAATAAATGGGAATGCTTGCTAAGCAAGCTTTGAGCAAGGTTAGCCTTCTTGCATAAGAAAGAATTTTGGCTCTCCAACTAGCTATTCTCTTCATGATTTTATCAATAATTGGTTGCAAATCATTTCTCCTAAGCTTGATGTAGTGTAAAGGCACCCCAAGTATTTTATTGGAAACTCGCATCTTTTACAGCAGAAAATTTTGGCAAAGCAATTTGCATCATCCTCATCTAGGCCAATAGTTAGCAGGTCACTTTTGTCATAGTTAATTTTCATGCCCGACATTTGTTCAAAACAAACTAGTAACCACTTCAATGTGCTAGCTTTTTCAAGATTATTTTCTAAAAATAGTAGAGTATCATCAGATACTGTAAGCTGATAATACCTCCATCTATAACTTGAGGGACAAGCCCAATGATCAATTTTGTTTGGCTGCTTTCATAAGCATTATTGAAAAGACATCAGCAACCAAGTCAATCAGGAGGGGAGATAAAGGCTCCCCTATCTTAAAACTTTTCTAGGTTTAAAGAAACTACTATTCTCATCATTCATCCTAATACATATAGAGCCACCCCCCTAACAAATTTTCTAATCCAGCTGATCCACTTTTCACCAAAACCTCTAGATCTAAGCATATCCTCTAGAAAGTGCCAATTAACCTATCATAGGCCTTCTCATAGTCAAGCTTAAGCATGACCCTCACTTCTTTATTATTATGGACCTCATGAATAATTTCATGTGTAGCTACCACACTCTCTGAGATATATCTGCCTTCAATAAAGACTGTTTGGTTTGAAGCTATCAATCTATCAACTACCCCCACCAACCTATTATTAAGCATTTTAGAAAAAAAAATCTTAAAGCTACAATTAATCAAACTAATAGGTCTAAATTTCTTAAGAGTTTTGGCCTCTAATTCTTTTGGTATAAGGGCAATCATGGCATAGTTAAGCCTATCCAAATTTAGATGCTCTCTACTAAAGCTGTTAACCAGCTGCATCAGCTCCTTTTTTATCACTTCCCAAAAGGTCTCGTAAAAGAGAAAAGAAAAATCATATGGGACAGGGGCCCTATTATGATGGGCGTGCACTACGGCCGAAGAAGGCCTGCTCGTGGCTAGGGCCGCTGGAAGGGCCTCAAGCCCACGTCGTCATGTCGTATTAGCTATTATTAGAATTATGGGAATTACTATAATTTATTTCCTATTATTAGATGAGAGGAGTTATAAATACCTTGTAAGACTATTTTGAGAATTAAGCAGAAACAATCTAATTGTTCTGGCTTTCCCTGGAAGCCGGGAGTTCCTGCCCTAGCCGTCGTCTCGCGTCCTCGCTGCAGCCATGGCACCGCTGCGCCGTCTTCCTCGTGTGCTTCGACCTCGCTCTCCAATCTCTCACACATACAATCTACGATCCCTCCCTAGCAGGACCAAAGTTCCTAGCAGCTTAGTATCAGAGATTCCAGGCACAATGACCTCCACTCCACTCAGCCACGTCGCGCCACCGCCAATGTCGTCCATGCTGCTGCCCACTGCGTCCTCTGAGCTCTCGGACGTGTCCAAATCTCTGGGCGGCTTGCTCACCCTGGAAACCCTGGCCGACATGGTCGATCAGATCAGCCACAACATGGTCACCATGCAGGCATCCATGGCCAGCCTCCTTCCACCGCCTCCCCAATCACAGCCGCTGCCTCCATCACTACCGCTGCCAGACGCACCTCTGATGTTGCAATAGGCGCGCTTTCCCTACGGCATGCCCCATAGCGGGCCAGGGGTGCCTCTCCATCTGCTTCAATGGCCGGCCTCCCCATCCCCCATACCATCGTGGGTGATGTTGGGGTCAACTTTGGCACCGGTCTACACGATGGCCACCTCATCTATGCCATCCATGGTGGCCCCCTCTGTCGCTCCTCCAGCCCCGACATCTAGGATGTTCTACGGCGGTATGGATGGGATGCTCTTCTATGGCGGCGCTCCTGTGTCGGCTGCACCGGCGGCCCTCAGGGGCGGCAGCACTTCGACCACCCTGACCATTGATCACGGAGTGCATGGGGACGCCCCAGCACTGCCATGGTTCTACAAGCTCAAGTTTGCCACCTACGATGGTGGAGTGGATCCGCTGAATTGGCTCAACCAGTGCTAGCAATTCTTCTGTGGCCAGCACACTCTCACCTCGGAGCACACATGGTTGGCGTCTTAACATCTCTATGGCGCTGCACAGACATGGTACTACACACTCGAACAAGATGAAGGCATGCCAGCCTAGGAGCACTTCCGTGAGCTATGCCAGCTTTGTTTCGGACCCCCAACGCGGGGCACACGTTTGGCGGAGCTTGCTTGACTGCCCTTCACCTCTATGGTCTAGGACTACTCGGATCGCTACAACACCATCCTCTGCCATGAGCGTGACCTCAACCCTCGTCAAAAGGCGCAGCTCTACATCGGCGGTCTTCCTGAACATATCAAGGTGGACGTCAAGATGCACCATCCATAGGACCTACAATCCGCCATGTACTATGCACGGGCTTATGAACATCGCGCGGCTACCTTCCTGCCTACTCAATAGCCACAGCAGTAGCGCGACGTTCATCCACTGGCGTGTTCTGGCCTCCCTCTAGCTCCCCGACCGGCTACAGCTCCATCCTCGAGGACTGTAACACAGCCCTCCTCGATGCCACCCCCCGGGCAACCATGGTTCTACTGTTTGTCACCAGCGCCTACAACACTATTCGAGCACTGTTACGTTGGAAAAGGGCTTAAAGCGCCCATCGCATCGTATCCTAACGGTACCTTCCTATAGGCGTATAGGGCATGGTCCTCGGTACTACGTTTGACTCGAATGTCCTGTCGTACCCTGTGCCTATCATCATGAAGGAGTAGGGTACAATTGTCGGGCGAGGCGGAGCCCGCCCTCGAACATCGGGTGAGGCAGAGCGCACCCTTGGACATCGAGTGAGGCAGAGCCCACCCTCGGACATCGGGCGAGGCGGAGCCCACCCTCAGACGTCAGGCGAGGCGGAGGCCAGCCCTCGGACGTTGAGCGAGGTGAAGCCAGCCCTCCGCCATCGGGCGAGGCAGAGACCAGCCCTCAGGGGTCGAGTGAGGTGGAGCCCACCCTTAGACGTCGGGTGAGGCAGAACCAGCCCTTAGCCGTTGGGCGAGGTAGAACCAATCTTCCGTCGTTCGGGCAAGAAGCGTAGTAGTGTTCTTGTCTGATTAGAAGCGTCAACGTTCGATGTTTATTAGTCCCACCTCATCGAGTACCTCGGTATTAGGTCCCCAACAGTAGCCCCTAAGCCCCTAGGTGATTCGGATAGAATTGCCTGGAGGGTATTTTGATTTGCCAGAAGGTGCGTGCGAGCGCACCCGTTGGGTGTAGCCCTCGAGCCCCCGAGTGATTCGGATAGAATCACCTGGGGGGTATTTCAATTTGCCAGAGGGTGCGCGTGAGCGCACCCATCAGGTGTAGCCCTTGAGCCCTTAGGTGATTCAGATAGAATCACCCCAGGGGGTATTTTGATTTGCTAGAGGGTGCACGTGAGCGCACCTGACGGGTGTAGCCCCTGAGCCCCTAGGTGATTCAGATTGAATTGCCCGAGGGGTAATTTTGGATCCTTCGTGGGTAAGGCTGTGGGATTTGGTTTTTGTTAGCTAGATAGTTTTTTAGGGGAACCCTGGTATCCTGTTCATGAGGATCTTGTCTAGGGTTAGCCTGGCTGGGGCTCAACTGCGGGTCGAGGTCCTACCGATGCTCATGTCCCTGAATCCTAGTCGCTTGCGGGCCCATCCCTCGTTGGGACGACCGTTGAGCCTATTGGGCTGGCCCTTGGACTTTTGGGCCTAGGTGGCCCAGAGAAAGGGTCCTTTGACCCATATTCCCTTAGTGGGAAAAGAGTCCTGGTCTGCCTAGGGAAGGCGAACTGTCCGACGCTATTTTGGTGGGAAAGGATTAGGATCATGGGCGCATATCCCACGATGTGATGCAGCGGTGTGTCATGGCAGGCTCGGAGATCGAGGTAGACGATTGCCCTTCTCGCATCCGTTGCCCCTATAAAACCACTAGGTTTGCCCCTAGGGTTTTGTACTTCACCTTTTCGCCTTCGCATCATCAACCTCTGCCGCCAATCGCCAGATCCCCCCGCATCACATCGCGGCCATCATCAATCTCGCATCTTCCACCAAACCCGCAGCCACCCCCTCCCAATTTGTGTCAATGGAGCCATGGTGCTGGTCCAACATCGCCCCTTAGCGCCTGGAGGGCCTTGTTTGTCATGGCCTCCTTCACCCGCTGACTTCCACCGAGGAGTGGCGGCTGCTTGGTAATGAAGACGAGCCATCACCGCTCGAAGGGTATGTCGTGTCCTTTGCTCACTTCCACGAGCGGAGATTCACCATACCCGCTCATCAGTTCCTTCGGGGGCTGTTGGATTGCTACCAGGTGGAGCTGCAGCACCTTAACCCCAACGAGATCTAGCACATTGCGGCGTTAGTCTCCATGTGCGAGGGGTTCTTGGGGATTAGTCCCCACTTTGACCTATGGCGGTATCTCTTCACCGTCAATCTTCTAAAGAAGTGGGTCAGGAAGCAAGAGCTGCACATGCCAGTGGGATGCGCCGGCATCCACCTCCGCAACAACTGGGCAGAAGCATACCCATTAATGCGTCTATCGACCTCCAAGAAGGGGTGGCATTCGTAATGGTTCTATGTCAAGGATGACGCTGCCGCCCCCTTGCCAGTTTTCTCCGGGTGCTTCATCGTGGAGGCCCTAGGGTCGTGGAAGTGGGGTGTCCCAGCCAAGGAAAAGAAGAACATCAATGACCTTCTTGCCGCCATCCAAACTCTAAAGGACAGGGGCATGAAGGGATCGGGGATCATCGGCACCTACTAGGTGAGGAGGGTGGCGCCGCTCATGGCGCGCATGCTCCCCCTGCACCAGATGGTGCCCGGAGCGTCGCTTGAAGGGACGGTGCTTGTCGACGAGGTGCTCCCTCCCTCTGAAGTGGCGTAGCGCATCAAGGAGGCGATGGAGCCTTTGAAGGACACCGCTAGAGTCATCCTTGATTTTGTCTTTCTTCATCTATTTTTATTTTCTAATCACCTGTCTTTTTCTAGTCTCTTGCTGCTCATAGCTAGGAGAAATCTCGGTTCCTACGCGAACACAAGGAAGAGTGGGACCGCCTCATTGATGAGGTATGGCTGCATAAGGACATGACCGCCCAAGTCCGCTAGAGGGTGGCTGAGCTGACTCCCACGTGGCAGAGGCGGATGATCTTTGGCGGTGAGAAGCCGAGTCTCGCCAGCATGTGGAGGATGCCGCGGGGATGCTCTAGGATCTAGCGGCAAGGGCGCGGTGGGACACGGAGGAGGCTGCCAGGGTGCGAAAGCAGTAGGATGAGCTGCTCCAACAGGGTGCCAAGGCCCACCAGCGGATCATCGACCTACTGGACGAGGTGGGGAAGGAGCGGGAGCTCAGGCTACGAGCCGAGGAGAGGTCTGTGGGCTTGGAGCATAGGGTGAAGCTAGACGCCAAGGTGGTCACTCGGCTGCGCGGGGAGCGAGACGAGCAATGCCAGACCTCGGAGAGGCTTCGCTCGGAGCGTGGTACGATCTATGGGGAGCGCGACTAGGCCGTGCATGAGCGTGACGAGGCGCAGCAGAGGATCAGCTCCCTCTAGGCCGAGCTTGATACCGTGAAGGCTCAGAAGCTTGAGGCCGAGGGCGCCACTGCCGGACTTGCCAGGGATCTCGCCAAAGCAAGGAGTGTTCTTTAGGTGGAGAGCGACGAGCTCGAACTCCTGAAGGTTGGCCTAAGCGTTGTTTGCAACGACCTGCGGGTGGTGCAGGCGGAAGGGACTAGCTCGCTCGCAGCCCGTGCCACAGATATCACAGTGTGGGTGCGCCAGCTGGAGAAGGAAGCTTTTCACCTAGGGATTATCCAAGCCTTCGCCATCGCCCGCTCGCATTATGATGATAACATCAACCTGAGGGCAATGAGCCTGGGTTTTGCGTCTGGCTATGAGCTCTCCGAGCTGGATGAAATAGAAGCGGCGGTGACTCCTCTCGCAGAAAGCCTAGCGAGCAAAATTGAAGACATGGTTCTCCCTTGGAGGGGTAGTTAGTTAGTTGAGTCTAATAAATATTTATCTGTAATATGTGGACAAGTGTCGGTACTTTCATGTCCAAAAATAGATTCGTGGCTTTGTTTCGCAATTTTGTTTCGTTCGTTTGATCTTACCTTCTTCCCTTTTTTCAATGAAAATAATTTATGCGATCCGACCCTTCCGCTCGTTAAGACTGTAGGTGTAACACCCTAAAATTTACCTCTTTTGAAAATAGATCTAACATGATTTAATTCTGTATTTTTGTGATCATGAAATATAGGAAAATAAAAAATATATATATATATATATATATATATATATATATATTCATTAATTTAAAATTTATTCTAATGTAGCAACATGGATGTGCATGCATGCCTGAAAAGCCAAGTACGGTACGTGCACCAACAGCACATACATCCTTCACGTTTTTCCTATAATCCATTCTTTCCTGTATGGTCTTTTTGTTTAAATAATTAGCTACAGCTTTAAAACTCTCCTAGCTTTGTTTTTAGTGCGATCAAGTGCGGAAATTATAATGACATGATCGCGGCCTATTGACGTTGTTTGGTCTGTCACGTGCTTATGTGTTTTGAGTTAAATATTAAATTGATTAATATGGATGCAATATTTTGTATAATTGAAAGCAATGTAAGTAAACATCAATCTTTCGTAAATAAATATTAATTTGATTATTGAAGGTTATGTAAATATCTTTCTAAATTAAAAATAGCATAGGGTTTAACATTCTCCTTTTCGTATCTAATGTTAATTTGATTACTACTGACATGAACGTGTTTTTAAATTATAAACTACTTAAGGTTAAACACGTTTCATATGTTAAAACTAAATTAGATGCTCTCACATGAAACTTTCTTGTTGCACGGTTAATTTTAATTTGCCTAAACTATATAATAATATTTATAACTAAAATATGATTATGTCCAGTCGGTGAGATACATGTGGTGATCAAGAAGAAGAACGTTGAAGATTAAAGCTTACCGAAGGATCGGTGTTTTAAGGCAAGTATAGCATGTGATCTTCCTTGTTGTCCTATACACCTTTAATTATTTAATTCATACTGTATGTGTCTACCTTGACTACCACTAAGGATATCCTAGTCTTTTGTACTTGTGCCTTGTTACCTTTGGGGTATTGCATTGGGTAGTTTGATGCTAGTGCTCAACTACAACCATGATCTTGTAACTTGACTAATGGAATATGCAATAAACACTAAAAGATGCTTTTTAGCAACATAGAACAAGGGGGCTAGAGCATTGGGCTATTTTTATGGTGCTCTAGATTTCTCTCCCTAAGGACTTATCTGTAAGTGATCATCCAGGACTTACAGTAGAGCTGTGAGGGCTACATGGCTCTGGCTTTAGCTCAGTATGAGGACCTTTTCTAGCTTGTTAGTGGTTACCTTTATGGCGCAAGAGGGGTGTGTTCCGGGTTGGATATAGTGCGGCCTCTGTCCGTTAGTGTATAGGCTACGCGTCATTGTGCCTGTCGGAAGGGGAGCCCTACATTCGCAGGCCACAAAAACCTAGCGGCCCTAACTTGTTAGACGAACCTTTGAAAGGCTTCATAGTGAACCCTGCCGACCTTCCTTGGTAGTGGGTCAAGAGGTTGGCCGCCTCGGGTGAAAGGGTAAATCACGACTCACAGTGAAAGTGTACAACCTCTGCAGAGTGTAAAACTAGTATATCAGCCGTGCTCACGGTCACGAGCGGCCTTAGAACCCTTACGGAATAGATGATGAACACAGATGACACTAATGATGAAGATGCTTACTAATGATTACTGTTTATGCTATTCATTATTCATGTTTATCTGATCATGTGTTTATGGGCTGGTGATAAACTTGTTGCTACTCCTATGCTAAAATTATGACAATTAAAAGCTAATCGCAGTTAACAAGTGTTAACCTTTTGAGCCTCATAAACCCTGTGTTATATTTGTTGAGTACGACATGTACTTACGCTTGCTTTATTTTTTAAATTTTTGGAAAAATCCCGGATGGGTACCAGATTGCTAGAGTTTGGAGGAATTAGGCTTATGATCAACCAGTCAATTGTCCCTGTGGATTTGGAGTCTTCACTCGAAGATCGGAGTTTTCGTTCTGCTGTCTATACTCTAAGGTTATACTCTCTATACTAAGTACGTTATATAATTGAGCATTGTCTATAGATATTACCCTTATTTGTAGCTATATGTGAGATTTGACTTCCTAGGCTCACATATGGTGTGTATCTGGTTTTGTTCTTAAAACCGGGTGCGCCAAAGTGGTATTAGAGCAGTGCTGACTGTAGTATGCAAGCCTAGTTAGAAATTGGCCATCTTAAGATTGTGAAATTGTTGTAAAATTCTTGTTCTATAAATCTTGATATTTTCTTCTCTACTATATCACTACCTTTGCTATTCATCTCTACCTTGGTGCTTATTTTAAAGTCCTTGTTCTTATCTCCACTCCTTGATTTGATATGCTAATAGAACTATTCCTCTTCACCTTCTTGCGTAATCTGAAGATAAATCTTAGGATTGTTACCCTAGTACAATGAGGACGATAGTATCGTAAGTTGAGTCAATGATTGAATTATACAGCTTTATTGATTGTTGAATTGTCATTATGCTTATGATTGTTTTGTATCTTTGTAATGATTGCAATGATCTTGTTGGGTGTTTCCACAATTTCATTTAGTTTATAGGCCTAAGGTATAAGGATTAGTGAAATAAACAGTTGGGTTATGGTATTCTTCTGTTTCCTCTATCCTGTCTTTTCGGAGCAACCAACACTTTTTGGCTTATATCTCTGGTTTTGGATGATCATAAATCATAAGAAAATTCTAGACAATAGTAGACTTCAATATCTTTCTCTGAGCATAAGAATCACCCTGATAGCTATTTTGGTTATGGAGATACGAAAATCACAAGGCGATGCATCTATGCTGCTTGGAATCTGGAGTAGTTTCTGTTGTTCACTGTTTTCCAGTACGTAAACTGCAGAATTTGGAAAAGTGTTCTATACGTAAGTTGTGAAGAATTTTATAAGCTTTCCAACGGTATAAGCTACAACTTCATTGGATTAACAGAATGGGAGTTACATCTGTTTTACTGCACTGCTGTTTTTCTGCTCGCGAGGAATTTCAGATTTCTTGATCTTGCCCATACACCAGAGTATCATTAGGATGACAAAACATCTAGATATTAGTTAGCTCATCTAAAAGGATGTGAAAGCTATGCTTGGTGTCCCCTAGTTTATCTTTTCTTAAGGGGGTAGCCAAGTGGAAGAATTTGCAAGATGAAGTATCATATGTTCTAGTTTGCGCAGCGGAAGCGTGGTGGTACCCAAAGATGTGAAAGAAGTTTAAAGTCTCAACGAGGTTTGATTAAAGGTTCAAGGAAAGTTTATCCAAGGTCATGAAGATTTTGGTAGAGCTACTAGAGAAGCTTTTAAGTTCGTTTGGATCAAGAGACCTCAGCTAAGTGCTAAAGGAATCCAAAAAGAGGTTGAAGTAAAATCTAAGTATTAGCTTTGCCAGATCCGGACAAGAGCTTCATAACTACAATGATGCACCTTGTCAAGGTGTGGGATGTGTCCTGATGCAAGAAGAAAAATGTAGTACCTTGTTCATTAAGTCAACTAAGGAAGCGTGAGTTGAACTAACCGACATGTTACTTGGAGTTAT
Source organism: Miscanthus floridulus (assembly GCF_019320115.1). NCBI lineage: Eukaryota > Viridiplantae > Streptophyta > Magnoliopsida > Poales > Poaceae > Miscanthus > Miscanthus floridulus. The sequence continues at coordinate 125,264,212 of NC_089581.1, forward strand.
CCATTGTGGAGCGTGGAAGTACTGTCTTTTTGGAAGTAAAGGTGACATTTAGGAGGATCATAAGAATCTACAGGACATCTTCACTAAGTTGGTCTTGAGCTTGTGATATCTTCGTTGGAACGATATTGATTATGACTTGGAAAAGTGCTATCACCTGGAGAAGAAGTCGCAGTCGATGCCCTTAGCAATGGAGTGTTGTGCTAATAAGGTTCGGGTGACACCAAGGACCAAGAATTATATTCCAAGTTTGAGCAACTTGACCGGAATCATTAAGGTTTTGAAGATTGGAAGTAGAATCTCCTTCTGACCAAGAGATTCGTCAGGCTTCGTTGGAAGGTGAATGTTTTAAGAAAGACAATTGATATTACGGACTAAAAAGGAAAGGTGGCCTAGTGATTGGAGATACCCGAGAGTATTGTTTGGAGCATTTGTCAAAAATCTTGGAATTAGTTGGGCAAGTGACTTGGAGTAAGATTCACAGGTATGCGAAGTAAGACGGAATTCTTATCAAGACGATGGAACTATATGAGGAAGTAAAGAAGAGTCTAAAGACGGAGTATTCCCTATCTCTTAGTCAACGTCTTCCGAATCTCGGGGACGAGATTCATCTTAAGGGGGTAGAATTGTAACACCCTAAAATTTGTCTCTTTTGAAAATAGGTCTAACATGATTTAATTCTGTATTTTTATGCTCATGAAATATAAGAAAATAAACAAATATATATATATATATTCGTTAATTTAAAATTTATCCTAATGTAGCAACATGGATATGCATGCATGCTTGAAAAGCCAAGTACGGTACGTGCACCAACAGCACATACATCCTTCACGTTTTTCCTATAATCCATTCTTTCTTGTATGGTCTTTTTGTTTAAATAATTAGCTACAGATTTAAAACTCTCCTAGCTTTGTTTTTAGTGCGATCAAGTGTGGAAATTATAATGACGTGATCGCGGCCTATTGACGTTGTTTGGTCTGTCACGTGCTTATGTGTTTTGAGTTAAATATTAAATTGATTAATATGGATGCAATATTTTGTATAATTGAAAGCAATGTAAGTAAACATCAATCTTTCGTAAATAAATATTAATTTGATTATTGAAGGTTATGTAAATATCTTTCTAAATTAAAAATAACATAGGGTTTAACATTCTCCTTTTCGTATACTAATGTTAATTTGATTACTACTGACATGAACGTGTTTTTAAATTATAAACTACTTAAGGTTAAACATGTTTCATATGTTGAAACTAAATTAGATGCTCTCACATGAAATTTTCTTGTTGCACGGTTAATTTTAATTTGCCTAAACTATATAATAATATTTATAACTAAAATATGATTATGTCCAGTCGGTGAGATACACGTGGTGATCAAGAAGAAGAACGTTGAAGATTAAAGCTTACCGAAGGATCGGTGTTTTAAGGCAAGTATAGCATGGGATCTTCCTTGTTGTTCTATACACCTTTAATCATTTAATTCATACTGCATGTGTCTACCTTGACTACCACCAAGGATATCCTAGTCTTTTGTACTTGTGCCTTGTTACCTTTGGGGTATTGCATTGGGTAGTTTGATGCTAGTGCTCAACTACAACCATGATCTTGTAACTTGACTAATGGAATATGCAATAACACTAAAAGGTGCTTTTTAGCAACATGGAACAAGGGGGCTAGAGCATTGGGCTATTTTTATGGTGCTCTAGATTTCTCTCCCTAAGGACTTATCTATAAGTGATCATCCGGGACTTACAGTACAGCTATGAGGGCTATATGACTCTGGCTTTAGCTCAGTATGAGGACCTTTTCTAGCTTGTTAGTGGTTACCTTTATGGCGCAAGAGCGGTGTGTTCCGGGTTGGATATAGTGTGGTCTCTGTCCGTTAGTGTATAGGCTACGCGTCATTATGCCTGTCGGAAGGGGAGCCCTACATTCGCAGGCCACAGAAACCTAGTGGCCCTAACTTGTTAGACGAACCTTTGAAAGGCTTCATAGTGAACCCTACTGACCTTCCTTGGTACTGGGTCAAGAGGTTGGCCGCCTCGGGCGAAAGGGTAAATCTCGACTCACAGTGAAAGTGTACAACCTCTGCAGAGTGTAAAACTGGTATATCAGCCGTGCTCACGGTCACGAGCGGCCTTAGAACCCTTACGGAATAGATGATGAACACAGATGACACTGATGATGAAGATGGTTACTAATGATTATTGTTTATGCTATTCATTATTCATGTTTATCTGATCATGTGTTTATGGGCTGGTGATAAACTTGTTGCTACTCCTATGCTAAAATTGTGACAATTAAAAGCTAATCGCAGTTAACGAGTGTCAGCCTTTTGAGCCTCATGAACCCCATGTTATATTTGTTGAGTACGACATGTACTTACGCTTGCTTTATTTTTTAAATCTTTGGAAAAATCCTGGATGGGTACCAAATTGCTAGAGTTTGGAGAAATTAGGCTTGTGATCAACTAGTCAGTTGTCCCTGTGGATTTAGAGTCTTCACTCGAAGATCAGAGTTTTCTTTTCGCTGTCTATACTCTAAGGTTATACTCTCTATACTAAGTACGTTATATAATTGAACATTGTCTATAGATATTACCCTTATTTGTAACTATATGTGAGATTTGACTTCCTGGGCTCACATATGGTGTGTATCTGGTTTTGTTCTTAAAACCGGGTGCGACAGTAGGGCTGATGACTACAGGCCCGATCTTCCGAGAGGTAGCTGGTAAGTTCGATTTGTGGAGATCTCGACGTTGGCGATCCGGCTTCAAATCAGACACGATTCGAACCCTGCAACCGTTACACCACTGCTCCGTTGGTTATCAACCAAGCACAACTTGATTGACCTCGCCAAGAAGGCTTTTCCTGCAAGCGAATCGAAGAGCACAAGCAAGAAGGTAAAACACGCAATCTGAAATTGCAAATATGAATGACGCGAATATCAATAGAGGATTCAAGAACTTGGTTCCAAAGGACTAATCGACACAGTGGAGGAGATCAAGAACGGGGGCCCTGGATCACTGTAAAAGGATTTGTCACCACAGTTACAATGAACGATTCAGTTTCTCGATGGAAAACTAAACTCTAAACAAAACCCAATTGTGTAGCAGCGGCGGCGGCTGTGTTTATAGTCTAAGACTCGACCTAGGGTTGGGGACAGCTAGGGGTTGGGCGCCCACAACTTGGGCTTAAGGCCCGACACGATACATGGCCAAGTTGGCCCAAATAGGTGACACAGCACCTTGCCGTGGTCACACAAAATGATCCACGGACCTTCTGGAGCTGGGACCAGATCCAAAACGACGGCATCGTCGTCCCCTTTCCAACGCATCCAAGAACGGCCCGTTTTGATGTCGTATGAGGAAGTTATGACCGAAACAGTGACGACGTGTCTGCTGAATCCGAGGGTGACGTGGCAGCTGAGTTGGGAATGAATTGGAACTTGGGGAAGACCATGGCGTCGGTGTGTCTAGCGTGGCGATGTCCTCATCATCCTCCCCTTCTCGAATTAGAGTCGTCCTTGACTCCATCTTGGCGATGTCCTCATCATCCCCTCCTTGTAGAATTGGAGTCGTCCTCGACTCCATCCCATCTTCAGCGAACTCCTGCAAAAGGTTAGTGACAACAGGCAATGCACCAGACATAAAAGGTTGACAAAACATAGTATAACATGGTGCATCAGGATTATCACATAACTCAGCAGTAGCAAGAGTTGTAGCAAGAAAAGCACCTCCTTTTAACTTAATCCCATTATTTTTAGCAATGTCTGTTGGAGGTTTATTTTTTATCTCATTAGCATGTTTAATAATATCCGTAGGAGACAAAGGCAGCAATGTAATTTTCTTGTCCTTATGTATGATAGTGTATGTATTAGTTCTACCATGGTGTAAAGCATCATTATCAAATTCCCATGGGCGACCTAACAAAATGGAACAAGCTTGCATAGGGACAACATCAAAATCAGCAGTATCATGATAAGAGCCTGTGAAAAAGCTAATGCGTGCTGATTTAGTTACCTTAGTCTTACCACTATTATTGAACCATTGAAGTTTATATGGATACGAATGTTGTCATGTGGTCAAGCCAAGCTTGTCAACCAAATCTGAACTCACCAAGTTGTTGCAACTCCCGCTATCAATGATAGTGAGAACACGACAACCCTGCACAATGAGATACATGTGGAACAAATTGTGGCGTTGGATCTTCATCTCTTCTTCATGACCCACATGTGTACTCAACACACGCTGCATAAGAAGGCTAGGGTAGTCCGCGGCAGCAGCCACGGAGTCAATGGTGATGGCCTCCTTGTCTTGATCGCCCTCGGTGGGATCTGCATCAATGTTAGCAGCAAGGGCTAAATCATCTTCAACATCACTAGCACTTACATATCCATCCTCGGTAGCAATGAAAGCGCGACGACTGGGGCATTCCTTCATGACATGTCCCATGCCTTTGCATCGGTGGCAAATGATTTTAGAGCTGGACGAGGAGGAGCTAGTAGAAGCACCCGGAGTGCCACCTTTCTTCAGCTGTGGAAACTGCACGTTAGACAATTTACTTACCCCGGAAGAAAATGGAGGTGTAGATGGCTGTGGTGCAACAGGAAGCTTGGGCGTCTCTGGCTCGGAACGCTGCTGAAAATTCCTCCCATTATTAGACCTGAAAGGCTGGTGTTGTTTGCGTCCCTGTACTTCTCGTTCGGCCTTAATAGCAAGATGATACAATTGGGAAAAATTACGCCATTCTTTGTAATCAAGTATGTTCTGTATATCATGGTTTAAACCACCAAAAAATCTAGCACTAGCATCATGATCATCTTCATGTATACCACAACGTGCTAAACCAATAAGCAATTCTTGATAGTATGCTTCTACTCCTTTATCACCTTGTTTTAAAGTTTGTAGTTTCAAACATAAATCACGTTGGTAATAAGGAGGAACAAAATGAGATGTCATACGTTGCTTTAAAACATTCCAAGTTTGAGGCATAGCAGCAGTATTATTGGCATTGCAAAGATCACTCCACCAGAACAAAGCAAAATTAGTAAACTCACTAGTAGCAAGTCTAACTCTATGCTTAGCAGGAACATTATGAGAATCAAATTTTTATTGAACAGCAAGCTCCCAATCTAAATATGCCTCTGGATCAACATTACCAGCAAAAGGTGGTAGACTAAATTTAATTTTAGCAAAAGGATCATTATTACCATGATTATTACCTGCCATACCGTGATGATTGAAGTTGAGGCGGCGACGGGCACCACCGTCAGCATACGCATCTTCATCACCAAAAGCATCCGCATCTTCATCATCAGCACAATAAGGTAGAGGGTGTTGCTCAAGCTGTTCAATGCGGGTGACCAGATTGTTCACGTTGCGCGTCAGCTTGGTCATAAGATTGTGTTGTTCAGTCATGAACGTTGCAAGCTCGCCCTTGGACACGCACTCATTGAAGTCCGTCGGAGTTCCTGCCATGGTTAGAAGATAGAAAAAGACAACACCAAAGTATTATCCCTATCAACTAAAAGGAAACAAGTGGTGGTGATGGTGGTGAAAGTGGAATGCAAAATCACAAGCGGCTTACCACCGTCTTGCCTGTATTCTTACCAACGCCAAACAGGAGCAAAACCAAAGTGGCAAAGCAATCTGTTGTTGAGCGTGGGTAACAGTTGCAAGATGAACCTGTGCTGACAGAAGAATATGTGGAGCTATGGGTAGGCACACAATATGACAGCAAGGATTAGCAATTAACGAGTGCAGAGTAGCGATTGTTCAATCTGGATCCAAAGTACAAATCATAGGTGCTGGCTAAGACGTGTCGAGACGTAGCGCAACAAGGTGAAAACAAAGGACGATCGAAAGAACTCACAGAACAAGCAAATAGCCTGGATTTCTCCTTTTTCCTGAATTTTTCCCGGATTTTTCCAAAAGGCACTAGTAGGAAACAAACTTTTTTTTTACTATTTTTTTATACTTTTCTCTGAACAAGGATCACAAAAGATGCAACCACAAAAATTGGCACCTACAACTGAGGTGGGATGTGGTCTACAGAAATTTAGCACGTTCTCTGAAAAACGTGCAAAAACTTTGACAATTTTTTCTATATTTTCCCAAATTTTTTTGGCAATTCTGATGAAACCAAACAGGGCGAAGCTAGATTGGGTCGGGTCCAAATGGTGTCAAGAAGCTGCACAAAAAATTTCAGATTTTTCTGATAAACAAGCGAAAAGTTATGCCTGTTTTACCGAAGGTATCTCAAGGTATGTTTTCCGGGAGGCACAACACGGCGGCGGCAGTTAGGGCAAAGCGTCCCTAAACTCTAACACCGATCACAGCAGTAGGTATTCGCCTGATGATGTAAGGAGGGCTGCGATGCAGGCAAAATAAGAGCAGCTGGCAACCTATCTAGGGTTTGCACGGCGGCGAGAAGTTACACAAGGCGGCTAGCGGGGCAAGTCGAGTAATGTGGTGGCTTCGACTTGTTGTTTGGGAATGGTGGATGGGATAGCGGCGGAAAACAAAATCACAGCAACGGGCGATTGAACTACGACCACGAACACAATCCTAAACCAGTAACAAGACTCGACCATGGACACAAACTCAACAACACGAATCTGAAACGAAATTGCAAAGGCACAAAGGGCGATAGGACAGCGGAAATTGAAATATTTTTGGGCTTTTTGTGGACTCTAGGTAATGAACAAATATGAATCTAAGGCAAACGAGATTATACCTCGTGGTAAACCTGAAATCTCTGATACCAATTGATGACTACAGGCCCGATCTTCCGAGAGGTAGCCGGTAAGTTCGATTTATGGAGATCTCGACGTTGGTGATCCGGCTTCAAATCAAACACGATTCGAACCCTGCAACCATTACACCACTACTCCGTTGGTTATCAACCAAGCACAACTTGATTGACCTCGCCAAGAAGGCTTTTCCTGCAAGCGAATCGAAGAGCTCAAGCAAGAAGGTAAAACACGCAATCTGAAATTGCAAATATGAATGACGTGAATATCAATAGAGGATTCAAGAACTCGGTTCCAAAGGACTAATCGACATAGTGGAGGAGATCAAGAACGGGGGCCCTGGATCACTGTAAAGGGATTTGTCACCACAGTTACAATGAACGATTCAGTTTCTCAATGGAAAACTAAACTCTAAACAAAACCCAATTGTGTAGCAGCGGCGGCGGCTGTGTTTATAGTCTAAGACTCGACCTAGGGCTGGGGACGGCCAGGGGTTGGGTGCCCACAACTTGGGCTTAAGGCCCGACACGATACATGGCCAAGTTGGCCCAAATAGGTGACGCAGCACCTTGCCGTGGTCACACAGAATGATCCACGGACCTTCTGGAGCTGGGACTAGATCCAAAACGACAGCGTCGTCGTCCCCTTTCCAACGCATCCAAGAACGGCCCGTTTCGATGTCGTATGAGGAAGTTATGACCAAAACAGTGATGACGTGTCTGCTGAATCCGAGGGCGACGTGGCAGCTGAGTTGGGAATGAATTGGAACTTGGGGAAGACCATGGCGTCGGTGTGTCCAGTGTGGCGATGTCCTCATCAAGGGCCTGAGGTTTTGGTCTTATCACTGGCCTGGCCTTCCCCAAGCCCTCGTGCTTTTGTGGATTCGGTCAAGGGCCGGCTCGTTTTGTGACTGTCGCTCCATCCGTGGTTTCTGTAACTGGAGGGATTAAGGTGATGTCACTTGCCTCGATGGCTTGAGTGACACGCTTCATGAGCTCGCTAATGGGGATGTTCGAACGGAATCCAATCCTGTTTGCTTTGTGACAGGGTCAGCAAAGCTCTCGGGTGACGTTCCATTGCTCCTTGACCCGCCTTCCAATAGATTCCCCTCAATGGGGATTCTATGGGCTCGGCTAGAGGTTGGATTGAACTAGAAGGTTGAGATAACCCTTCTCGCCTTAATGCGGGTTGGGCAAAGGCCGTTGAGGCTCATCTACGTTTTTATCCCCTGGCTCTTGTTGGACATGAGGTGGCCTTAGACCCTTCGTCGGGGGGTCCGTTCAGTTGGGAACCATTGATCCCGAGGCTTAACATACCAATATGTTAGGATCTCATCAAGAGCCCCTGAGCCCTTTGTGGCCTCACTTGGCCTGATTTGTGATGATGATGAAGGGCTGAATTCAATCTCCTAGTGACCGAACTAGCCACAGTGGGGGCGGCTTCTACTGGCTGGAGTGTGTTGCCCTATGTGGGGCCATTTCCCTTAGTGTGATAGGGGTGCTTGGCTATCGGGGCCAAGTGGTAGTGGTGTTGACCCCTTCTCTGCTCCTATGTCGCATAGGTCTATGACCCGAATGAGGGTTCAGTGAACTCATCTGGGAGTTACCGACTTTAGGCCCGAGGGCACCCTTCCTTCTAGTCGGGTGAAAGCTCTAGTTTGGTTTTGGTGAATTGATGAAACCCTAAGTGCTAACCTAGTTTATCAAAGTGATCATGAGATAGGTAGCACATTCCAAGTGGTGAAGCAAATGAAGATCATGACATGATGATGGTGATGCCATGGCGATGATCAAGTGCTTGGACTTGAAAAGAAGAAAGAGAAAAATAAAAGGCTCAAGGCAAAGGTATAAATGGTAGGAGCCATTTTGTTTCGGTGATCAAGACACTTAGTGAGTGTGATCACATTTAGGATCGATAGCCATACTATTAAGAGGGGTGAAACTCGTATCAAAATACGGTTATCAAAGTGCCACTAGATGTTCTAACTCATTACATATGCATTTAGGATCTAGTGGAGAGCTAACACCCTTGAAAATGTTTGTGAAAATATGCTAACACATGTGCACAAGGTGATACACTTGGTGGTTGGAACATTTGAGTAAGGATTAGGAACTTCATCGGTGCCACCGGCGCCCTATATAGAAAAGATGGAGGTCACTGTAAGTGACCAAACGCTGGTCTCGGTAGCACTAACGCATCCGGTCAGTGGTAGTGTGAAGACGCTGGCGTCGGTCTTTGACCAGACGCTGGGTCACTTAGTGATAGGATGCTGGCGGGGTGCGTTCGGTCCTACTAACGAGGCAGCGCACAGAGGAGATGCCGAGTGACCAGACGCTGGGTGTGTTCGGTCGAGCATTTGATCATGATTTTTCATTTCTAGATGCTTACTAGAAACGATCGGACACTGAGGCCCAGCGTCTGGTCACTTCGAGCAGCACATCCGATCATCACTTGACCATTGGGATCGAGCACTTAGTATTTGAAGAGGGGGATGATGTGGCAGCCATTCGTTGACCAGACGCTAGGGTCCTGTGTCCGGTCGATCTGACTGGAGCGTCTGGTCACCCTGAGTTGTGCCTAGTGAAGGGGTACAATGGCTCTATTTCATGGGGGCTTCTATTTAACCCCCATGGCTCTAGCTCACTCTCTTGGCCATTTGCATTGACATAGCAACCTTGTGAGCTTAGCCAAAGCCCTCCCACTTATCTCCATCATAGATTCAACATCTTTGTGAGATCAGAAGTGAATCCAAGTGCATTGCTTGAGTGTTTGCATCTAGAGGCACTTGGTGTTCATGTTTTGCTATGGGATTTGCTTGTTACTCTTGGTGGTTGCTGCCACTTAGATGGCTTGGAGCAGCAAGGATCATCGAGCGGAGGTTGGTGATTGTCTCCGGCTCCGATCGTGGTGATTGTGAGGGGTTCTTGACCTTTTCCCAATGGAGAGCCAAAAGGTACTCTAGTGAATTGCTTATGGCTTGTGTGATCCTCATCGTGTGTTGGTTGTGTGGCACCCTATTGAGGGTTTGGCATGTGATGCCAATTAGCGTGTGAACCTCCAAGTGAGTGAATCGCCACAATGAGGACTAGCCTGCTGGCAAGCAAGTGAACCTCAGTAAAAAATCATTGTGTCATCACTTGATCCCAAGGTGATTGGTCTTCATTGGTATTCATTCTTGTGATTGATTGGTTCACTCATCGACTCAGCGGTATAACCATCTTGCTCACTCTCTTTACATTAGAGTAAACTAGTTATCAAGCTCTTTAGTGTAGCTAGTTGTGAGAGCTTGTTAGTTTGGTTAGTGTGGCTCTTTAGTTAGCCTTTGAGAGCACACTAACTTAGTATGGTGTCATAGCCACTGTGTGGTTAGAAACTATAGAAACTAGAATTGTGGTAGGTAGCTTGGATTTTTAGTAGGCTAGCGCAACACTTGCTTTGCCTCTTAATTGTCTAACCAATTTGTTAAGTGTTGTTGTAGAAATTTTTAATAGGCTATTCACCCCCCTCTAGCCATTAGGACCTTTCATCAGGACCTACCATGGGTTGAGTGATCGAGAGTGTCTAGGCTCTGGCTTGGGGCCACCTGATCACCCGCACGCGCCATGCCCTTCTAGGGGCTTCGATAGCAGGCTCTGATCCTCTCAGGATGGTCTTTAGGAGCTAACTTTCTATAGCCATAGGTCAGGGCACGGGGAGTGCGCCAAGCTCGGGGGACCCTCATTGGGCCCATCGCTCAGCGGCTCCTAACCCAACTCCGAGGAGTTGGTTGGTTTTGGGGGTGAGCCGCCCGAGCACCCGTCGATCGAGGGTCGAGTTGCTCCGTCTAGGGAGCCGGTGCAGCCCTTGAGGCCATTGTGGGCCCCCTTATCAGTGGTCGTGGTATCTTCTAGGCACATCCTGTCCGCTGATGCTCTGTGCAGGCGATTTGATGGCATCTGGGTTGTCGTGCCTGACAGAGGAGTTAAGGCATGCATTGCTGCGCCGTCCCATTTTATCTGGGAGATAGGACGTCGGGGCCACATGGACCAGATCTGGCGGAGGAGGAGCCACGACACTTGGTGTGCGCGGATCTAGGCTGTTGATGGTGACTCCCAGTGAAGCGACCAGATTTTCGCGAAGGGAAATCCACAGAGTCGAAGTGTAATAAGACCATTGTAGATCATATTACCCAAATTCCAGTCGAATATCACATCCATACAACATAATTTCAGAGTACAAATAGAGCGGAATTACATAATTTATTACATCGCCGCATTGGCGAAATCAAAAGTAGCATTCATTCAGAATAGCTTGAAGATAAGATCGCCAAACTCAAGCGTAGGAACGAACCCCTCAACCATCAAACTCCTCAGAGCTATACTCCTCAGCAGAACCTGTGTGCCAAAATTTATCAGTACGATTTGTACTGGCCACTCCCACCCTATGAACATTGCTTTGTGGAAATTGGATGCAAGTTGGATATAATCAAAAGGAACCTATAATGCTGGAGTTTCCTATGTTTTAGCATGTCAAGTATATAATAATAGTTGGTCAAGTTTTAACACCATTCCCACACACATTCCACTCTATTCCCTTTCCAGAGTCAAGTTTCGATCCTGGGATCGAAACACCACCATCTCCACACCATTACCATACCATCGCTCAGTCAATAGGCCAACTCCCTCTTAGCACTATCTCAAGGCCTGTAGCCCCTAGCTACATCCGACACTCTCTCACAGGGGAACAAGAGAAGGACTCATCTCACTATCTAGTTTAACCGAAACCCAGGAAAGGTCCATAGCCGACAAGTCGGCACATGTATCGATCGATCAACCTTACACTCTACAGAGGTTTTACATAACCACAAGATCTGCCTTCTTCGCTGACCATCGTCAACTGGGCTAATTCCGGCCACTTGCTAGCCTAGGATAATGCCACTCTACCATTTAGCCCTGGTACACCCCAAGTCTAGTCTAGGGCGGCTAAAACTGTGAGTCATGAGCCAGGTCCACAAGGTCTCCATGAAGTCTCAAAAGGGTGTGGATGAAATCCTCCATGCCCCATACCTCCTTACACTGTCCGCTATCAACCTAGCAGTATTGGCAATATCCTACCAAGTAGTCCGGCCGTCCCGCACCATATAGGATGAGTGGTATGTAAGGCTTTCCGGTGAATCTGAGTACTAGTAAGTCCTTAGGGATGACCAAGCTAGAATGTCTCCATCAGGGTTTCCATTTACCGTGCCACCATAGCACCTCCATCCTAGGCTCCTCCCATCATAGGTTCACACCTAGGACCACCTTATATACCATTTACCCACCACAGGTATCCATTTCCAGGGGTGCCCAGGTAGCACCCCAAGGCAAGACTTGCCCTAGGCTCGTCGTATACTCCAACTTGGTCGACACAACCCTCACCCTCCACACACCCAAGTCACACACGCAGCACTCTCCCCATAGTCCAGATAACACCAGTTTCCACCACGCATTAATGTAGTGTAAGTGTAGTACAAGTGTAAGCAATGATATATAGTAGTTAGCGTGTGTCTAGCCTAATAGAGGGTATGCAGGGGTAAGGTTGCGTCAAGGTAAAGGCCATCAAGTAAGCATACTACCATGCAAGTCCTATCATAGTATGATTATAGCAGTAAAGTATAGCAATAACAGTTCTATATTAGCCATGTGTAATAGGTGCTACGAGATTGGGTGGGATGTGGCACCTTTAGTGTAGTCGTCTTTGTTCTCCTCATGGTACTCACAATCCTCGTCCATCTAGTTCTCCTCTGAGTCAGCAACGATCGCATTATAGTCGCGTTAGCGACATTTATAGAATAGCACAAAGAAGCAATGAAAATTCAAAAGAGCCAAATACACTCAAGCATGGGTTCATTGCGTAAAGCTTGATTTTAGATGAATTTTGGTCCTAATTTCGTATTTTTCTGAGGTCGTATGAATTAGTTATGAATTTCTGAAGTTTAATTCATCTCTAAAAATGGAAAAGGCCAAATTAATCCTGGGCTGACACGTGTCACGCTGTGGCTGGTCCACGTGGCATGCTAACGTCAGCGTGACATCAGCATGACATCATCGGCTCGGCTCTGAGCTAACAAGTGGGGGTCCTGCTGATGTCAGCATGACATCATCAAGGTCATCATTTCCGACAGGTGGGCCAGAGGCTCTTGGGTCACTGACTTGTGGGTTCGGTCAAAGTCAATGTCAAGTCAATGGGTGAGTCAACGGTTCATAGTCACTAACATGTGGGGCCAGCGCTACTGACGTCAGCAGCTAATGTCATCGTGATGTCAGCATGACGTCACTTCAGCTGTGTTGTTACTGATAGGTGGGACCCGCGTGACGTCAGCATGACATCACTTACTGACAAGTGGGTCTGGAGTCTCTATGTCGCTAACATATGGGGCCTGGTCAACCGTCAATGTTGACCGATCAACGGTCAACTAGGTTGGGCCTCGACTGGGCTTTGGTGGGCCTAGACGGGGCTGGATTTGGGCCAGGCTGGCCTGGACACATGGCATGCTATGGCACTGCCACGTCATAGCCAAGGGCCCCCACTAGGCTTCATTCATAGCTCAGCCCACACTGCGTGGTTCACGGTGGACTCATGTTCATGGTCCATGGACCATTGGCTGGTCTTCGATGGACCGAGTCGACCCTTCTTCCCTCTGGCCTGGCCCATGTGCACCGGGTGTAGGCGCGTGCAGTCGGCGAGGGGAGTCCTCTGCTTCCATCCCCGGCGCGCTCACGGTGTGCTCATCGGCGAGCTCCTACGGTGGCGCTGGCGTCTAATTAAGGTGGGGAAAAGCTTCACCAGGCCTTGGTGAACACGACGGTGGGGTCTAGGTGGTGGCTAGGGCTTCCTAGGGCATTGGCCATGGTAGTCGATGGCTTGGTCATGGCGGTGCTCACTAGAGGGGCAGCTAGGGGCTGTTCCAGGGGTCCTGGTGCCCCGTTCCCTTTCATACGGCTAGCGGGCGATAGGGTAAAGTGTCGACGACAACCTTTGGGCATGGCGAAGTCCGTGCATGGTGATGGTGCACGATGGAACTCCATCCAAGGTCCGGTGATCGTGGCCAGGACACTATGGCCGGCTCACGGGGTCTTGGTCTACGTGGCTACCCTCCGGGCGTCACGGTGGTGCTATGACTACATCCTAGTCTGCGTGAGGTGGCCAGGTGCGCCAGTGGTGGCTGCACCATGACGGCAGCGTTGGGAGCGTGGCGTGCGCGTGCTCTGCTACGGCGTCCAAGGGCTAGGTGGAGGTCTCAGCCAATAGACTCACCGAGCGGTGCTGGTGGTGTTTGGTGGTGGCGTGGTGGTGAGGCGCGTTATCGGGGTAGGCGCTTAGGGCAGCGCTCCAGCTTCGGTGATCAGCGCCTTTGAGCTCTCTTTGCTCGCCTCCCCCCTCTTCTAAACCCCTTCTCGGCCCTCTTCTCTCAGTGCGGTGCGGGCTATTGGGCCACCAAGTGGCAGTGGTGGCTGAGGAATCCCTAGGGCTCTGAGCGTTGCTTTATAGCCCTGGTGTTCGAGCTCCATCTATGGCGGACGGGGTGGACGGCTGGCGATGCGCCATTGGCATCGAACGGTATCGCGGGCGCAGGTGGTTGGCGTGGAGGTTGCATGGGCACGGTGCCAAGGGAGCAGGGCCAGACGATTCACGTGACCCTGGGCCCACGCCTATCATTTTGGTCGGATCTCGATCGGAGGCGGTGCTAGCGTGGGGAGGAAGACGACACTGTGCCAGGGTGTGGCTGACGTGTGGGGTCTGGTGGCAGTGGCAGCAAGCGAAGTAGGAAGGTGCGCGGGCGTGAGCAGCGCGCTGGGCTGGCTTGCTGGGCTGGCCACGTGAGTTGGGCCGGCCTACATGCGAAGCAGGGCTGCTTATGGGGCCGGGTGCTGCTGCGCGCGTAAGCTGGGTTGGCTGGCTAGGCTGGCTACTGCTATGTGCTAGCGGGCTGAGCAGGCTGAGCCAGCTGTGGGCCTTCTCCCTTTCTTTCCTTTTTCTATTTTTATTTTTCTTCTCTTTGTTTAAATTCAAATTTGATTTTGGAATTTGAATTCAAAATTGGTGTACCTTATTCATTGGAGTTTTAGGTATGAGGCCCACAACATTCTTTTATATATATTAGGAACTTTATTTAGCTATTTTGTATAACAAAAGATAGGTGTAGTTTTGTTATACAAAAATAGAAATAGTTTTCTCTTTAAGCATCTATTCTTTGGTTTGATTAATAATTACTTTATGGTTTATTTCTTTAAAGGAGTTGTTAGGCATTACATAAAACAAATGAAAATCCAAATCACCATTGGAGTTAACAATGTATGCTTTGTTTTATTTGTCAGTATTTAAATAAACATAATTAACAACTGACATGCCATGCTCATGAAATTGTTTAGTTGGTTTACAACTAATGCAACACCTAGGGTTGGCTCCTACAGATGTCACTCAACATTGCATGGGGTAACAACAAAAATTTTGTAGTTGTGATTTTTGGTGTGTGGATTTTTGGGTTGTTACAGTCCTACCCCCTTAACAGAATCTCATCCCCAAGATTTAAAGCATAATGTACTCTTCAAAGAGGTAAGGATATCGTAGCCGAAGGTCAGACTCTTTCTCCCATGTTGCTTCTCTCTCAGTGTGGTTGCTCCATTGGATCTTGCACTTAGGAATAATTTTGCTTCGGGTCTCTTTGGTATCTCTACCCAGAATTCTGATAGGATGTTCCTTATACTCGAGGGTGTCTTGAATGTCAAGTGTATCAGTTCGAACTACTTCATCGGGCACTCTCAAATAACTGCGTAGCTGTGAGACATGGAATACAGGATGTACACCCGCCAATTCCTCAGGTAGCTCAAGTTTGTAGGCGAGCTTTCCAATCCTCTTGCAAATCTTGTATGGGCCAACAAATCTAGGGGCAAGCTTTCCTTTCACATGGAATCTGACAGTTCCACATAGCGGGGATACCTTGAGATAGACGAAGTCTCCCACATTGAACTCAAGTTCTCTTCTTCTTTTGTCAGCATAGCTCTTGTATCGACTTTGAGCAATCCTCAAATTCTCCTTCACTTGAGCAACTCCTTCTTTGACATCTTGAATCTTAGCAGAGTCAAAGAATGATCTTTCTCCCGGTTGGGACCACATCAAAGGTGTCTTACAAGGTCTACCATATAAAGCTTCAAATGGCAACATCTTGATACTGGCTTAGTAGCTGTTGTTGTAAGAGAACTCTACATAGGGTAGGCATTTCTCCCAATCAGAGCCATAATTCAGCACACTAGCTCAAAGCATGTCTTCTAAGATCTGATTTACTCGTTCTGTCTGTCCATCTGTCTATAGGTGATAAGCAGTACTGAAATCAAGTTTGGTTCCAATGGACTGGTGTAGAGCTTCCTAGAATCAGGACACAAACTGAGGACCACGATCAGATACAATACTAGAGGGAGCTCCATGCAGTCTGAGAATATGCTCAACATATAGATCTGCTAATTTTTCAGCATCGGTTTTGGCCTTAACTGGTACAAAGTGAGCAATCTTGGTCAAACGATCAACAATCACCCAGATGGAATCATTGCCTTTCTGTGAATGGGGCAATCCAACTATGAAATCCATGGATATGCTCTCCCACTTCCACTCGGGAACGTCAAGAGGCTTTAGCAATCCTATAGGCCTTTGATGTTCAGCCTTGACTCTATTATAGGTGTTACATCGTGCCACATGTCCCGCAACATCTGTCTTCATGCCTTTCCACCAAAAGTGTTTCTTCAAGTCTTGATACATCTTTGAACCTCCATGGTGAATACAGTACTTGGAATCATGAGCTTCTAATAGAATTTCCTCTCGTAGTACTAGGTCAGATGGAACACAGATTCTATTCTTAAACCAGATGGTTCCTTGTTCATCTTCCTGGTGGTTGGTCTTGTAGCCTAGTTTCATCAGACCATAGAGATATTCGATCTCTTCACAACTTTTCTGAGCTTGTTGGATACGATCTATGAGATCATACTGTATGCGGAGCTCATTTAACAAGCCATGCGGTAGTATCTCAAGTTGGAAATCTTCAATCTCATCCTGGAGCTCAGGTGGTATGGATTTAGTGATCAAAGTGTGACAATAACTCTTGCGACTGAGAGCATCTGTGACTACATTAGCTTTTCCCAAATGATAGTGAATTTCTAGGTCATAGTCCTTGATCAACTCTAGCCATCGGCGTTGCCTCATATTTAGTGTAACACCCTAGGTGTTTGGCTTCCACAAAATTGCATTTCATTTCATAAACATATGCATCATCTATGTCATCATGCCATTGTCACTGAAACATACATATGCAACATTCGCAAATTCTGTTTGTTTCATACTTGATTGCTTATGAATGGTAGTAGTGCAACATGTGAATGCAACATGAATTTCTCATACCTTGAAACATGGCAACATGGTAGGAATGTGGCAAGTTAAAATTGCAACAAAAGTGATGAAACATGTGAAACATGGAATTGCAACATTTGAGTGAATTGATTGTTTTGTTGTTTCATCACATGTGATCATTAGAAATTGGTATAGCACTTGGGTAAAGTGGTTGATTATGGTCTAATACACCTTAACTACACTTAGGGTAATTGTTGGGACATTGTCCATGTGGATCAAAATGACAAAAATGCCCTCAAGTGGGGGTTTGACTTTGAATGACCCTTAGAGTGACACTATTTGACTGATTCAAAAGTCCAACTTAGATATCTTGCATGGCTGTGCACTCTTTACCAAAGTTGTAGCTAATTTATTGAGGAACAAAAGTTGTTTTATGATCAACTCATTAAAATGTGTGGAACAGCCTCAAACATGGCCCACAAGTCATTATTGATGGTGGATTCAACACTGAAAAATAATTCTAAGTCCTAACTGCATTTTCAGTTGGATCAAGCCAACTTTGGCTTGATGTAACTTCTGATCCATGGTGAATTAGATGATGGTCTTTGAAAAGAAATTGTAGATGGATGGTAGACCTATAATTTTCATGTACACTATTTTTGCAATGGATCAACGGTTTAGCCGTACTAAGATGTTGAAGTCGTGCTGTCAGGCGGTTCCCGTTGTCTGAATGTGTGCTATAGTAACTGACAGCCATCAGACAATGAATGCCGCGTGTTTGCCACCCATCCCCAGACTTCTGCTTGTGCTACCATGCGTCGTGGGCATCCTGGCGCTGCTGGCCACGACATGAGCACCCCACGCGCCTACCCGACCGAGTCGCTTGCTCCATTTTCTTCTCTTTCGCCTCCACCGCGCACAGCGCCGAGCCGCCACCGCTCCTCCATTTCTAACCGAGCATCGCCTTGGCCTTGCGTGCTCACCACTGCAAAAACACGTTGGCCATCTTGTCCCTAGCTTCGCCGTGATCCCCTCTACCACCTCCACCTTTCAATCGGGTCAGTTGAGGCTTGGTAAGGGTGTATTCGCCATTTCTTCCACCGCCGCCATGGCAGGACCTCGCCAGAGTTGGCGCTCCACACGGCCAACTACCACCGTGGCTTTCCCATCCCCTCTCTCCCTTGCGCTAGGTCCTGTGAACGCTACTGAAGCTCGTAGGGTCCCCCACTAGGGCCGTGACGCCGTCGTCTTGCCGGAGCCGGCCAAGCCGTGGCTGTGCGCCGCCATGATCATCGCCACCCCCTGTAGCCGCGGCAATAGCTTCAATAGATGGCACCATTAGATGCGCATGGATGAGGCGAACATCGTAGCACCGTTGGACTCGCCGGAGATGCCACCGGCGACGAGTTGCGCCGCTGTCGTATTTCCCTCCCCTGTCTCTCTTGCTGACGTGCGGGGCCCCATTGTCAGTCGCTGATGCGGAGGCGGGAGCCAACCTAGGCCATGTCATGGCTGGGCTATGCTTGCGCATGAGTTGTGGGCCGCCGTGTCCTTCGGGCCGGCCCAGCAGTAGAGATAGGGTTTCAAATTCGTTTTGGTTTTATTCTTTTCACAGATTTGTGTATATAATCAAAAATATGTATCTCCTAGTTGGTAGATTCAAATGATGTGGTTCCAATTTTGTTGAGTTCATGATAATGTCTAGTTTATATTAAAAATATAATATATGCCATGTTCTGTTATGAAAAATGGAGTTGCTAATTATCTCTTTTAATCATGAAGGAAATAGGGGCAATTATATCCTTTTCTATGTAGCTCCAAATGGCATGAAATTTTTATGGTGTACTGCTCATATCATGAATAGCTTGTAGTTAAATTTTCATATATTTTGGACACTGTATGTAGGAGATAGAAAATTCTCTTGTTTGCATGGATGGATCTTGTGTGAATTTTCATAATTTTTCTGTAGATCCAGTAAGGGCAAAATTTGGTGAGTGCTATTCTTATGCTAGAATGATGCTAGGAAAAATGTGAAATCTGTTGGTTGACACTTTTCATTAGGGTTTCCTAATTATGCTAGAAATAGACATGCCACCTGTTATTTTGGATACAGCAAGTTCTGCTTGCCCAATGGCTTTGAAATTTTTATGGTAGTCTATGTGAAGCATGAGATAGCTACCGTAATTTTTGTACATTTTTCTGAACAATTTTACTATATATTGCTTTAATCACCTAATTAAGTAAATAAATTAGAAAAGGATATTAAATAATTTATTTAGAAGTTGGCACTATACTTTCTGATGTTCCTCTAGTATGCACAACAAGTTGGTAAATTGGTTTGGTCCAATTATGCTTTTGCATCATCACTAAATAATTAATTTAGTAGACCTGTCATTTCTGGACAGATTCTAGGTTTACTTGAATTCGATTTGGTTAACATAAGAATCATGCTTTCATGTTTACAAATGATTTGTAGAGAATTTCATAAGCTTTCCAGAATGTCCTCATGCAAGTCATTTGAATTTATAGAACTCTGGTTATGATTGAATTAAGGAACTACTCGTTTGCATGTAAAACCTTAACTTTGATTTAAGTATGCCTTTACTATTTCCTAAGCTTGTGGTAATGTTCCTAGGTGTTAGGCCTTTAACTGAAGATGAGCACCTTTATCTTAGGTTATTCAATTTAGGTAAGTTGATCTTGTTCTTCAAGTTAAGTTAGATACATGTTTTAAAGTGATTTGAATAGAACTATTCTTAATCGGTAAACGAGTGTCTAGTGATGTTTCGTTAAACACTTACTGTGATCCATTCATCATGAGCATCATGTCATTCCTTATGCATCCATGATATTTATCTTGTGCATCGGCATGCAATAGGTGTACCGGAAGGTGTGACACTACTGGAATTCGAGGAACCGAGCGAGCAGCAGCAGCCGACACCGGAGGTTCAGGAGGTGCAACCCACGGGAGAGGTGCCAGACGAGGTCGCCGTTGAGTGCCCGGATCACCGTCCGTGCAACTTTGTGAAAGGCAAGCCCCAGAGCATATTAAGCCTCCTAATTTCCAAAATGCAGTTAAAGTATTATTATTACATATATATATATTGTTGCATTAAGTTTAGGTGTTGGATGCAAACACTTGCTGCATTGGTTATCCAATCCTTGTCTAGATATTGATACCCTGAATCCTATGTAGCTCAGGTTCGTGTAGTGCTTAGCCTTGCTTAAACACGGTAGAAGTCAGGTGATTTCCTGTCAGCTGCAAGATATAGAAAGATACATATGGCACGGTAGGCTATATTTGCTATCGTGGAAAAGAACCAGTCTTAATTTGAAATGAAGACCGGACAGAGGCTTGCCGGTTTGTAGTGACTCCGTCTGTATCGCTTAAGGACTGAATCTTGGAGCCTTTCCTATTCATGTTGAACGCATGCCTCTCTCTTAGTTGGCCGTGTCCGAAGACCGACCATGAAGCTGAGTAGCTCACCTCAGGCCAGGAGTCGATAAGTATAAAGTGCGCCTCGGAAGGGAGCCATAGGCGTGAGTCCAAGGGCAGGTGATTTAAAAGTCCTGATCGTCCTGGCAGAAGGGTAATCCCTGAGAGTGCTGGCGCTGATCGAACCCGCAAATTTGGTTCCTGAGTTGTACCAAAGGTGACCCACGGCTACCCTTGCAAAGTATGCTAGGGTGAGAGTTAGGAATACCCCCTCAGCTGAGTTGTAATTCGATTCGAGTCGCCGTCTCTCCCGGTTAGTGAGAACTTGACGGGCTTATCTCCAAAGTAGATACACTAAATAACATAATGGTTTAGAAATGATGATATGATGATGACAGCCTTATTATACCTGCTATGGTTAATATTGTTTGCTCCTAATAAGTGAGTGCTCTAGTACAGGTGCAAATCTAGTGGATAGGTAAATGATGATAAACTTGATGCGAAGTTTAAATTGGTTACTATATTCATAAGCTCCTTTATGCAACTGCATCCAACTAGCCCACCTTATAAGCCTTGCATGACCCTTGGTGTCTTTTATTTCTAGTTTTGATGGGTAAGTCTAGCTGAGTACCTTCTCGTACTTAGGGTTTATCTCCCACCTGTTGCAGATGACCAGTTCTACTTTGGTTGCTGCAAGTATTGCCTTCTCCTAGCTAGGGATGAAGACTAGACCATTGGGCATGGTCTCTACTAGTTCTCATACCTGAAGATGCTTTTGTGGGACATGACTAAGATCTGGCAATGTATTTGAAACTATGAAGTTATGTACTAAACTATGTTGCTTCCACAAATTTGAACTTGGTTTGTAATATTTTATTTGAACTCTGATGGATGTAATCCGAATGTTACTTGTGAAATGTTGTAACGAATGATGTGTTGTGTTGAATCACTATGGTCTTGGTTTGTATGTCGAGAGTTGGTTGAAATCCTTCATGATTTCTGGACTACCGGGATTATGGGAGCTTAAGTACAGGAATTTGATCACTTCAGTGATTGTTTTTGTACTTACGTTCTTATGATTTGGTCGGTTCTGTTACAGCTGGCATCAGAGCAAGATTCGACACTAAACATGTCATTTGTGTATTTAAAATAAAAGTATTTGTCAAAAATTCTAAATTAAATACTAAGTATTGCCAGTGGTCATATCCCTTATGCCCAAATAAGGACTCTTAGGTGGCTTATTAAAGTACTAACTTGGGGGTTCCTGCTTGTTTCTGTTTCGTTGTCCATACGGCGTGCTATTGTATGGATGCCATCCGCTTGGGTGGTAATGTATGGATCAAAATACCTCTATGCTCTGGTAAGTGGGAGTTGTGAGAGCATGACCGTCCAACCGTCGGTCTAGGGGAGAGTAGTTGTGGTTGCTCGCATACTTACATATTCAATCATGTATCTATGAGAGTACTTAAGTGTGGGTATCTCTGTTGGGTAGCTGTGATACTAGAGTATATACATCGGGGGATGTATGTATGAAAGTATTTAGTTTACTGCTTACTTTACATGCCTTGTTGGGAAATTATTGGGCTGAAATGAAATTTTCTGCAGGTACACTAACAACGTATCGTTGTAGATCGACTAGCTACCGTATACGAGAGAACATATGTATGCCACCGTATATTTCGCTAGCCTTTAAATTTTTCTAGGTTTGTGAGGACATACGGATCATGCATGCATCATGTTCAAGCATACATAGCATTTTTGCATTACTCCCTCCTTTAAAATTGATGGTCTTGACTAATTAAATTTCATATCCCTTAAATGATTCTCCCCTTACATTACAACTTTTTGCTACAGATGGCGCGCATGAAACGCACTGCTCGCAAGTCCACCGGAGGCAGGGCACCTCATCACCGGTTAGCTCCTCGTGAGCCCTGTCCAGAGCCTACTGAGGTGGAAAGGCTGAGGGCAGAGCTAGCCTAGGTGACTGCTAAGAGGAGTGCAGCTCAGCACCGTTTAGAGCAAGTAACACAGGAATGGGATCAAGAGACCCTAGAGGTTCAGAGGTTGATAGTTGCTCACCGCAACTATGAACGTATGTTGATTCACGTGCTGAACCAACGGAATGAAGCCTGGCATGAGGAGAATGTGTTGAGAGCGTGACAGGTAGAATTGGAGCAGCAGTTGGCAGCTGCCAAAGAGTACAATGACCATCTCCATGAGGAGGTTCACCTGTTACACAATCAGCTTCACCCTCTCCTACCACCTGATGATGAGGATGAGATGGGCTCTGGTGTTATCATGGCTGAAGGTGATGATGACATTGAGATTAATGGACCTGAGGATGTTCCACCTAATGAGGAGGAAGATGAGGAGTTAGAACCTGCTAGTGATGAAGATGGAGAGATCTTCGACACTGACTCTGAGGACGATGCATAGTTTAGCTTACTACTTAGCTAATGCGCTAGAGCTAGTCTTTTGTTGGTCCTCATGCATGAACGGGTAGCTTGTAATAAAGTTAATCATTGGGATGTAATATCGAACCTTAAGTTATCTTTGATGTTAGTTGCAACCTCTATGGCTTGGATGTAACCTATCAAATGTGTTATGCTCCACGTATGTGAGCCTTTGACAATTTCTGTCTGTATGGTCTATCGATCTCATTGCTGGTTAAGTTCATCGCATTAATGTGTTAATTGATGTGCTTGGTGAGTTGTGTGATTGTGATGGATGATTGTGCCTCTCTTGATAGTATAAATTCATTTCCTCCATTGGAGTCAGTTTGGCATAATTATACAATTCATCTACAAAATTTCCACATCGTCAGTGCTCATTGGCTATACATTTTGCAGATGGCTTATAACCTTCGTCGCGGTCATAGCATGGGAGATGAGGAACAACCACCTCCTCCACCGCCCACCCTAGCTGAGCTAATGCAGACAGTTGTCGAAAGTCAGCACATGCTAGCTGAGGCTATGCGCTAAATGGCTAACCGCGAGGATCGACATGTCCACCAGGGACCCGAGCCGAACTAGTACAGCAGCTTTAAGGACTTCATGGACACAAAGTCTCCTATCTTTAGAGAGGCAGAAGAACCATTACAAGCTGATGAATGGTTGAGTACGATAGAGCAAAGGTTTGGATTGCTCTGTTTGACAGAAGGTATGAAGGCCTCGTATGCAGGACACCAGCTCCAAGGCCCTGCAGGCATCTGGTGGACCCATCACAGGACCACCTTTCCTACAAACGTCGAGATAGTTTGGGACTAGTTCTAGACAGCTTTTCGGGGACATTTTATCCCTCCTAGTCTCATGGCCATTAAGCATACTGAGTTTATGAAGCTAACTCAAGGCAACAAGAGTCTTACTGAATACCTCCAGGCATTTAACAACCTTGCGAGGTATGCTCCTGAGTTCATTGATACTGACGCCAAAAGAATAGCTAGTTTCAAGAGGGGACTTTCCCCTAAACTGATGAAGTCTATGGGCAACTGCAAGTGTGTCACCTTCAATGAGTTTATCAGTGACACCCTGACTCAGGAGAATAATGATAAGGTGTATGCTGCTTCCAAGACCCGTAAAAGAAACTTTGAGGTAGGTGCTTCTCAGTCTAAGGCACCAGTGGTATCCAAGACCCAGTATCATCCACCCAATGCTAATGTCCAGTATCGCCCACCTCAGAAGAAGAATCAAGCTAAAACTGGTTTTCGCAAGGGGTACACAATTTCCTTGCCAAAGAATACCTCTGGGTAGGGTAGTTCCAATGTC
Organism: Miscanthus floridulus; assembly: GCF_019320115.1. Classification (NCBI taxonomy): domain Eukaryota; kingdom Viridiplantae; phylum Streptophyta; class Magnoliopsida; order Poales; family Poaceae; genus Miscanthus; species Miscanthus floridulus. The sequence continues at coordinate 125,288,522 of NC_089581.1, forward strand.
CCACTAGCTAACAGGCCATGCTGGAACTGTAACTAGCCTAGTCACTGGGCTAATAAGTGTCCCTATCCTTCCAAGCAGAATGCTCAGGGAAACGTCTGTCAGGGGCGTGTTCACTACACTACTGTGGAGGAAATTCCTGCTGGTGAAGTGGTCACCGCTGGTAAGTTCCTTATTAATGATCACGCTGTAGTTGTGCTCTTTGATTCGGGTGCTTCACATTCCTTTGTGAGTTCTACTTTCGCATCTATGCATAAGATGAATGTGATTACAATTGTCAAGGGTTGTTATTGTATTAGTGCTACTGGAAATAATATCCTGACTAACCAAGTAGTTAAAGATGTAAAGATTGAGATTGGGGATCGAGAGTTCCTTATAGATCTTGTAGTTCTACCAGGGGTAGGAATCGATGTAATCCTAGGGATGAAGTGGATGAGTGGGAATGGAGTGTTGATCGATACATCAACCCGTGTGGTAATGTTGAGGGATCCTATGGATAAGAAGGGTTTTTTAGTGCAGTTACCTCATGATATCTCTATCCACAATACAGCCAATGCTACCCTAGCCAAAGCCATTGAAGATATACCGGTTGTCTATGAATTTCCAGATGTCTTCCCTAATGACTTGCCTAGATTACCTCTGGACCGTGATGTAGAATTCAAAATAGAACTCATTCTAGGTACGGCTCCTATTTCTCGAAGGCCCTAAAGAATGCCGCCCAATGAGTTGGCTGAGCTGAAGAGTTAGTTGAATGAGCTATTAAAGAAAGGTTTGATTTGGCCTAGTTCTTCTCCTTGGGGTTGCCCGGCTATCTTTGTGAAGAAGAAGGACGAGTCTCTGCGCATGTGTGTAGATTATTGTCCCCTCAATGCTGTTACTATCAAGAACAAATACCCTTTTCCTCACATCGATATTCTATTTGATCAGCTCTCCAAAACTAAGGTATTCTCCAAGATCGATTTGAGGTCTGGCTACCATCAGATCAAAATCCGTCCTAAAGATATACCTAAGACAGCTTTCTCTACTCGTTATGGCTTGTTCGAATACCTTGTCATGTCCTTTGGGTTGACAAATGCTCTGGCACACTTTATGTACCTGATGAATTCAGTATTCATGCCGGAATTGGACAAGTTTGTCATCGTGTTCATTGATGATCCTTGTATATTCTTAGAATGAAGAAGAACATGCTGAACATCTGAGAATTGTTTTAACTCGATTACATGACAACCAGCTTTATGCTAAGTTCAGCAAGTGCAAATTCTAGTTGAACAAGATACCTTTTCTAGGTCATGTGTTATCTGGAGATGGAATTTCGGTTGACCCTACTAAGGTGCAAGAAGTCCTAGATTGGAAGGCACCTACTACAGTCACAGAAGTCCGAAGTTTCCTAGGTTTGGCTGGCTACTATCGTCGCTTTATCCCAAATTTCTCAAAAATCGCCAAGCCCATGAGTCGACTACTTCAAAAGGATGAGAAGTTTGTGTGGACTCCGAAGTGTGAAGAGGCTTTCTACACTTTGCGGACCTTACTAACCTCTGCTCCTATATTGGCACAACTTGACATCAAGAAGCCTTTTGATGTCTATTGTGATGCATGTAGCACCGGTTTGGGGTGTGTTCTTATGCAGGAGGGCCGGGTCATTGCTTATGCTTTGCGCTAGCTTTGAAAGCATGAAATCAATTATCCTACCCATGACTTAGAGCTAGCCATGGTTGTTCATGCCTTGAAGATCTGGAGACATTACTTGCTAGGTAATGTGTGCAACATCTATATGGACCATAAAAGTCTTAAGTACATCTTTACTCAACCCGAGTTGAACATGCGTCAACGACGATGGTTAGAATTGATCAAAGACTACAACCTTCAAGTACACTACCATCCTGGCAAGGCCAATGTGGTTGCTAATGCCTTAAGCAGAAAGGCCCATTGCAATTCCTTAGTTAGTGAAGACTTTCATCTAGCACACCTCCTTCATCCTGCAGTACTCCACAATATCACTGTGGATTGCTCTCTTAGAAGTTGAATTATCAAACTCCAGAAGACTGATGTGGGTGTGTTTCATATCAAGTGGAAGATGAAAGATCAGGAGACCAAGCACTTTAGGGTCGATGACAAAGGAATTCTTTGGTTTAATGATAGGCTTGTAGTACCCAAAGACAAAGAACTTAGAAATCAAATTATGGCTGAAGCCCATTCTTCTAGATTGTCCATCCATCCTGGTAGCAGTAAAATATATCAAGATCTCAAGCTATATTATTGGTGGACCAAGATGAAGAAAGAAATCACAGCCTACGTGGCAAGGTGCGATAACTGTTGTAGAGTCAAGGCTATTCACATGAGGCCCCAGTTATTGCAGCCACTCTCTATTCCTGGCTAGAAGTGGGAAGAAATTGTTATGGATTTCATTGTTGGATTACCCACCACCAACAAGGGTTGTGATTCCATCTAGGTTATCGTAGATCGTCTAACTAAATCCGCTCACTTTATTCCAGTCAAGTCTACCTATCACCCTCACAATTATGCTGAGATTTACTTTCAACAAGTGGTACGTCTCCATGGTGTATCCAAATCCATTGTTTCAGATAGAGGACCGCAATTCACGGCTCGCTTTTGGGAATACTTACATCAGAATCTTAGCACTCATCTAATTCGTAGTTCTGCCTATCATCCGCAAACATCAAGACAGACTGAGAGTGCTAATCAAATTCTTGAAGACATGCTTAGAGCTTGTCTTATCTGTTGCAAAGGCTCTTGGGAGGAATGGTTGCCTCTCGCTGAATTCTCTTATAATAACAGTTATCAAGAGAGTATCAAAATGGCTCCTTTTAAAGCTCTTTATGGCTACAAGTGTAGGACTCCTTTGAACTGGGTGGAACCCAGAGAAAGAAGATTCTATGGTATTGATTTTGTAAAAGAAGCCAAAGAGCAAGTCCGAACTATATAGAAGAATATGACTGCCGCTCAGTCTAGACAAAAGAGCTATGCTGACAAGAGAAGAAAACCTATTGAGTTTAAAGTAGGTGATCATGTTTATCTGAAGGTATCCCCTATGAAAGGAGTAAAACGTTTTGGAATCAAAAGGAAGCTTGAGCCTCGATATGTTGGACCTTACCGCATTATCGAGAAAAGTGGAAGAGTAGCCTATAAACTCAATCTACCATGTGAAATGGGAGCTATATTCCCGGTATTCCATGTGTCTCAGCTGAAGAAGTGTCTTCGTATTCCCGAGGAAAGAATAGCAACAAGGAGAATCAACTTGAAATCTGATCTTTCTTATGAGGAGAAGCCCATGCAAGTTCTGGATACTCAAGAAAGAGTGACTCGTAGATGAGTTGTTAAGTTATACAAGGTAGTTTGGAGTAATCATAGTGATCGGGATGCAACATGGGAGCGGGAAGATTATTTAAAGGAAAATTATCTTGCTTTCTATACTGATTGGTACACTTTCCAAATCTCGGGACGAGATTTTTCTAAGGGGGAGGGCTGTAACACCCTAGGTGTTTGGCTTCCACAAAATTGCATTTCATTTCATAAACATATGCATCATCTATGTCATCATGCCATTGTCACTGAAACATACATATGCAACATTCGCAAATTCTGTTTGTTTCATACTTGATTGCTTATGAATGGTAGTAGTGCAACATGTGAATGCAACATGAATTTCTCATACCTTGAAACATGGCAACATGGTAGGAATGTGGCAAGTTAAAATTGCAACAAAAGTGATGAAACATGTGAAACATGGAATTGCAACATTTGAGTGAATTGATTGTTTTGTTGTTTCATCACATGTGATCATTAGAAATTGGTATAGCACTTGAGTAAAGTGGTTGATTATGGTCTAATACACCTTAACTACACTTAGGGTAATTTTTGGGACATTGTTCATGTGGATCAAAATGACAAAAATGCCCTCAAGTGGAGGTTTGACTTTGAATGACCCTTAGAGTGACACTGTTTGACTGATTCAAAAGTCTAACTTAGAGATCTTGCATGGCTGTGCACTCTTTACCAAAGTTGTAGCAAATTTATCAAGGAACAAAAGTTGTTTTATGATCAACTCATGAAAATGTGTGGAACAGCCTCAAACATGGCCCACAAGTCATTATTGATGGTGGATTCAACACTGAAAAATAATTCTAAGTCCTAACTGCATTTTCAGTTGGATCAAGCCAAATTTGGCTTGATGTAACTTCTGATCCATGGCGAATTAGATGATGGTCCTTGAAAAGAAATTGTAGATGGATGGTAGACCTATAATTTTCATTTACACTGTTTTTGCAATGGATCAACGGTTTAGCCGTACTAAGACGTTGAAGTTGTGCTGTCACATGGCTCCTGTTGTCTGAATGTGTGCTACAGTAACTGATAGCCATCAGACAACGAACGCCGCATGTTTGCCACCCATCACCGGACTTTTGCTCATGCTGCCATGCGCCGCGGGCATCCTGGCGCTGCTGGCCATGACATGAGCACCCCGTGCGCCTGCCCGACCGAGTCGCCTGCTCCATTTGCTTCTCTTTTGCCTCCACCGCGCGCAGCGCCGAGCCGCCGCAGCTCCTCCATTTTCGACCGAGCGTCGCCTTTTGATGAGGACATGACACCATCGGATACGACCATTTTTTATAAGGTGAGCTCGTTCCTACATTTGTATAGTGATTTTTGGTACAATTCACTTGGTTCCACATGTACATGTCGTTATTTGAATATAGGTACAAATATGTCTCAACGTGCAAGTTCATCAAAGTTGAATTTTTTGTTCATCGGCAGCTTGACAGTGCATCATTGGGAAGGCCATAACTTAGCCATATGGAGTGTGATCAAGGTCAATGAGCACTTGATGGAAAGCTTGTTTGATAAGATTTCAAATAGATCTGGTCTCATCTCAATATCACATCAGCAAGGCATCCAAACCATCAAGATATTCTATCGCTATTTCTGCTGGGAGCTACACTGTCGTTATGGGCTTGTTATTCATCCTTGGGACCCTGGCCCAAGTGGGAGCACACCCCAAGGACTTGGAGAACCCACCAAGAAAGCTATTGGACGTTCTCCTCCTTGGCCACCACCTTAGGAGGCCAGCAAGGACGTCCAAGCCAAGCCGGAGGCCCAGTCCAACTTGAGTTCGAGTCCATCTCAGGCTTTAGGACCAGCATGTAGTAAAATGGGCGTCCAAGTCACATACGGACTCCGTGTTTTATGATCCACATATGGATGGAAATATAATTTCATAAGGAAACCAATGGAAGTGGTCCCACATCAAAATTCTATCAGAATCAATGGGAATCGTCAAAACAAGTTGATGTCTAGAATCTATCACGGCGCTACGTCGTCGTCTTTTGGGTCGTTGGGCCTTGTAACATGTTGGGACACCTTTAGGACGTGAAGAGGGATCCTTGGATGTCCCTTAGGCTATATAATCAGTAGCCACCACCTACTTTAGGTTTTGGGGGTTTTGCTTAGATTATTCTGTCAAGAAACAGTTTCGTCGTTCTTCGGTTTGTGAGACCCCAACTCGTGAGATTAATCTTTCATCTGTAATTTTGGTTGTGTTCTTTCTTGTTCTTGCTTGTGTTCTTCGTTGCGTAGGCAGGGATTAGCTTTCTTGGCAAGGTCAACCTGGTCCATGACTTGGTTGATAACCAGAGGAGCTGTGGTGCTAAGATTGCAGGGTTCGATCTTTCAATCTGAAGCCGGATCGGTGTGTCATTCTCCGCCACAACGATAGTTACCATTACCTGACGGAAGATTGGGATCCCCGTCTCCATTAAGTGGTAATCAGAGCTTTAGGTATACCGTCAAGTTCGCATCTTACCCTTTAAGTGGTTCGAGTGTTTTTTCTTTTATCCCATAGTCCAATGCCATATTTGTTTCCTGTCCTATAACCATTCGCGCCATAGCCTTTGCATGATTTAGTTTCAGAGTCCGCTTTGTTGAGTTTGTGTCCTAGGTCAAAGTCTTGTTGCTGGTTTAGATTGTGTTCTTTTCTAGTTTGTGTTGATCCCTTCACCCGCCGCTATTCCGTATCACCATCGGTTTGCATCTTGTGTCCACTAAAACCCTGATTCAAGCAGCTTCCTTAAAACAGTCATAACTTCTGCATTCGAACTCAAAACGGGGAAAATTTTATATCTATGGAGAATGCTAGAAAATTTTAGATCTATTTCATCTCAGCTTTGTTGGGTTTGCAAAAATTAGATTTGTGAAATTTGATTAGGAAAATTGAGTTTCTGAGCCCACAAGTTTTGGTATGCTTTTTAGAGCACAGTCCTAATTTTCTATAGGCCACATCTTTTATTCAATTGAGCTCAAATTTTTTGTGGTTTATTCTTATGTGCTCCTTGCTGAGAAAAAATATCAAAAGAGCAAAAGCAAGAAAAAAAAAGATTAGACAAAAAAATAAAAGAAAAAATAGTAAAAGAGAATAGAAGATATCGAAAAGGAGCACATAAGGAACACTCAATAGCTCTATTGTTTGTGGTACCTTTTGCCTTGTTCATATCCATTGCTACCTTTAATACTTGTTTCCTTTCATCCTTGTTTCCTCTCTTGTTTATCACAACTAGTGATAGAAACACGTATAGGCCAGCAACTAGGACAAGTGCTCTAGATATTTATTCAATATTGCTGTCTATCACTGACTTGTGTGCCACATATATATATTTGTTCTTTTTTGTGCCTCCCAAGCTCCACATATACTTCAGATCGGTACAGAAAAAGACCCTTGCAATCTTGGTGTCACACCCTCACAGGTATCACAAACCAGCCACCGGTTGTACCGTCCACTGCTTTGCATTGGTAAGAACCTTGTAAGAACTTGGTAAGACGTGTGAGAGTGTGATTCCACTTACCCATAAATAGTTGATAGGGGATTTATATTAATTTCTAACAATATCAAATAATGAGTTTCTGTTTAAGAGTGAATTGCAGAAAATCATGGACCAGAAGTTTGCAAGGATGGACCGAATAAAGAACAATGAGCCCTCACATATAGACTATAATCATCAAGGTATGAGAGGTAAATTGACCATACCATCCTTTTTGGGTCATTATGATGCTGAAGGATACCTTAATTGGGAGATAATGGTAGAACAAAAGTTTAGTGCCCACCTTGTACCTGAGCAATATAGAGTTCGACAAGCTACTAGTGAGTTTAAGGACTTTGCCATTATTTGGTGGTATGGGCTAGTTGCAGAGGATGTTTTACCTAGTACATGGGAAGAACTTAAGATAGCTATGCGTGATCGTTTTATTCCTCCTTCTTATAAACATGAATGGCATAACAAATTGTAGTGCTTAAAGCAGGGCAATATGTCTGTCCAAGAATATTATACAGAGTTTCAAAAGTGTGCAATACGTTGTGGGATAGTAGAGGACATGGAAGATACCATTGTTCATTTTTTTGGTGGTTTGAGGCATGAAATACAAGATATTGTTTTCCATATAGAATTTTATACTCTCAAATGTTTGTTCTAGCTTGCTATGCTTGCAGAAAAAGAATTGCAGGAATGTCAGCAAAAGAACCATACCAACATTGGCGACAACCTCAACTAGATTTTAGCAAGGGTGGAGCGACCATTTGCGAAGGTTGAGACTGCGATAAAAAGGCGAGTGGTTACTTTCGCCACTACAACAACATCTTCACCACCACCACCTCCCACACAAACTTTGGAGTCTGGTAAAACTTTAAACCATGCTGAAAATGCACAAACTAATAGAGATAGAGCTGCTAATGAAAGGAAAGAGTTGGATGTTAAATCTGAATTGCCTTTGTCAAAAATTAATTATTCTAATAATGCTAGTGATAAAGAAGAGCTGTGTGAAAATGCTTTTATTATACGTATGCCACAACTAGTGAATCAGTATGATGCTTTGGCTTTGGAACCAATTACTTATGCTGAACATAAAAATTTGCTTCCCATTGCTACCGAAAAAGATGAAAAGAAATTATTGTATTCTTCAAATACTTTGGGTTATATTGAGTTTGATACTTTATATGCCCTTAGTAGTTTAGAAGAGAAACTTAAATGTGTTGAATTGTCATGGTTGTCTACTTGTACATATCATTTTATTGGAAAATATAATTGTAAAGGAGAGTATATGGTGCATTGTGTCTATATTTGTTCAAATCTGAAATCTCCTTATATTGTGCAAAAGTATGATCAACCAAAGGATTGCAATTGCTATAATCTTGTCATGTTGAGTTCCCCTAGTTTTGTTATAAAGAAACATGTTAAATTTCAAGAAGGGGAGCAATGTTGGCTACTACCAACAACGTTTTCTTCAGCTAATCCCAAATCGAGGACGGTTTGTTGTCAAGAAGGGGAGGATGATGAGGACATGACACCATCGGATACGACCATTGTTTATAAGGTGAGCTCGTTCCTACATTTGCATAGTGATTTTTAGTACAATTCACTTGGTTCCACATGTACATGTCGTTATTTGAATGTAGGTATAAATATGTCTCAACGTGCAAGTTCATCAAAGTTGAATTTTTGGTTCATCGGCAGCTTGACAGTGCATCATTGGGAAGGCCATAACTCAGCCATCTGGAGTGCGATCAAGGTCAATGAGCACTTGATGGAAAGCTTGTTTGATAAGATTTCAAATAGATCTGGTCTCATCTCAATATCACATCAGCAAGGCCTCCAAACCATCAAGATATTCTATCGCTGTTTCTGCTGGGAGCTACACTATTGTTATGGGCTTGTTATTCATCCTTGGGACCCTGGCCCAAGTGGGAGCATACCCCAAGGACTTGGAGAACCCACCAAGAAAGCTCTTGGACGTCCTCCTCCTTGGCCACCACCTTAGGAGGCCAGCAAGTACGTCCAAGCCAAGCCGGAGGCCCAGTCCAACTTGAGTTCGAGTCCATCTCGGGCTTCAGGACCAGCGTGTAGTAAAACGGATGTCCAAGTCGCATATAGACTCCGTTTTTTATGATCCACATATGGATGGAAATATAATTTCATAAGGAAACCAATGGAAGTGGTCCCACATCAAAATTCCATCAGAATCAATGGGAATCGTCAAAACAAGTTGATGTCTAGAATCTGTCACGGCGCTGCGTCGTCGTCTTTTGGGCCGTTGGGCCTTGTAACGTGTTGGGACACCTTTAGGACATAAAGAGGGATCCTTGGATGTCCCTTAGGCTATATAATCAGTAGCCACCATCTACTTTAGGTTTTGGGGGTTTTGCTTGGATTATTCTGTCAAGAAATAGTTTCGCCGTTCTTCAGTTTGTGAGACCCCAACTCATGAGATTAATCTTTCATCTGCAATTTTGGTTGCGTTCTTTCTTGTTCTTGCTTGTGTTCTTCATTGTGTAGGTAGGGATTAGCCTTCTTGGCGAGGTCAACCTAGTTCATGACTTAGTTGATAACCAGAGGAGCTGTGGTGCTAAGATTGTAGGGTTCGATCTTTCGATCTGAAGCCAGATCGGTGTGTCATTCTCCGCCACAACGATAGTTACCATCACCTGACGGAAGATCAAGATCCTCGTCTCCATTACCTTTGCCTTGCACGCTCGCCACTATAAAAATGCGTCGGCCATCTTGTCCCTAGCTTCGCCATGATCCCCTCTACCTCCTCCACCTTTCAATCGGGTCAGTTGAGGCTTGGTAAGGGCGTATTCGCCATTTCTTCCACCACCGCCATGGCAGGACCTCACCGGAGTTGGTGCTCCATGCGGCCAACTACCACTGTGGCTTTCACATCCCCTCTCTCCCTTGCGCTAGGTCCTGTGAACGCTACTGAAGCTCGTAGGGTCACCCACTAGGGCCATGACGCCGTCGTCTCGCCGGAGCCGGCCAAGCTATGGCTGTGCGCCACCATGATCATTGCCACCCCCTGTAGTTGTGGTAATAGCTTCAATAGATGGCACTGTTAGATGCACATGGATAAGGCGAACACCGTAGCACCGCTGGACTCACCGAAGATGCCACCGGCGACGAGTTGCACCACCGTCATCTTTCCCTCCCCTGTCTCTCTCGCTGACGTGCGGGGCCCCATTGTCAGTCGCTGATGCGGAGGCGGGAGCCAGCCTAGGCCACATCGTGGCTGGGCTGCGCTTGCGCATGAGTTATGGGCCACCGTGTCCTTTGGGCCGGCCCAGCAGTAGAGATAGGGTTTCAAATTCGTTTTGGTTTTATTCTTTTCACAGATTTGTGTATATATTCAAAAATATGTATCTCCTAGTTGGTAGATTCAAATTATGTGGTTCCAATTTTGTTGAGTTCATGATAATGTCTAGTTTATATTAAAAATATAATATATGCCATGTTCTGTTATGAAAAATAGAGTTGCTAATTATCTCTTTTAATCATGAAGGAAATAGGGGTAATTATATCCTTTTCTATGTAGCTCCAAATGGCATGAAATTTTTATGGTGTACTGCTCATATCATGAATAGCTTGTAGTTAAATTTTCATATATTTTGGACACTGTATGTAGGAGATAGAAAATTCTCTTGTTTGCATGGATGGATCTTGTGTGAATTTTCATAATTTTTCTATAGATCCAGTAAGGGCAAAATTTGGTGAGTGCTATTCTTATGCTAGAATGATGCTAGGAAAAATGTGAAATCTATTGCTTGACACTTTTCATTAGGGTTTCCTAATTATGCTAGAAATAGACATGCCACCTATTATTTTGGATACAGCAAGTTCTGCTTGCCCAATGGCTTTGAAATTTTTATGGTAGTCTATGTGAAGCATGAGATAGCTACTGTAATTTTTGTAGATTTTTCTGAATAGTTTTACTATATATTACTTTAATCACCTAATTAACAAAATAAATTAGAAAAGGATATTAAATAATTTATTTAGAAGTTGGCACTATACTTTCTGATGTTCCTCTAGTATGCACAACAAGTTGGTAAATTGGTTTGGTCCAATTATGCTTTTGCATCATCACTAAATAATTAATTTAGTAGACCTATCATTTCTGGACAGATTCTAGGTTTACTTGAATTCGATTTGGTTAACATAAGAATCATGCTTTGATGTTTACAAATGATTTGTAGAGAATTTCATAAGCTTTCCAGAATGTCCTCATGCAAGTCATTTGAAATTATAGAACTCTGGTTATGATTGAATTAAGGAACTACTCGTTTGCATGTAAAACCTTAACTTTGATTTAAGTATGCCTTTACTATTTCCTAAGCTTGTGGTAATGTTCCTAGGTGTTAGGCCTTTAACTGAAGATGAACATCTTTATCTTAGGTTATTCAAGTTAGGTAAGTTGATCTTGTTCTTCAAGTTAAGTTAGATACATGTTTTAAAGTGATTTGAATAGAGCTATTCTTAATCGGTAAATGAGTGTCCAGTGATGTTTCGTTAAACACTTACTGTGATCCATTCATCATGAGCATCATGTCATTCCTTATGCATCCATGATATTTATCTTGTGCATCGGCATGCAATAGGTGTACCAGAAGGTGTGACACTACTAGAATTCGAGGAACCGAGCGAGCAGCAGCAGCCGACACCGGAGGTTCAGGAGGTGCAGCCCACGGGAGAGGTGCCAGACGAGGTCGCCGTTGAGTGCCTGGATCACCGTCCGTGCAACTTTGTGAAAGGCAAGCCCTAGAGCATATTAAGTCTCCTAATTTCCAAAATGCAGTTAAAGTATTATTATTACATATATATATTGTTGCATTAAGTTTAGGTGTTGGATGCAAACACTTGCTGCATTGGTTATCCAATCCTTGTCCAGATATTGATACCCTGAATCCTATGTAGCTCAGGTTCGTGTAGTGCTTAGCCCTGCTTAAACATGATAGAAGTCAAGTGATTTCCTGTCACCTGCGAGATATAGAAAGATACATATGGCACGGTTGGCTATATTTGCTATCGTGGAAAACAACCAGTCTTAATTTGAAATGAAGACCGGATGGAGGCTTGCCGGTTTACAGTGACTCCGTCTGTGTCGCTTAAGGTGTGGCAAAACCTCCTAAGTTATAGGGCCCACATGCACCTATCACTGTCCAACAACCTTTGACATCTATGCATATGTTTCCATTAACTTAAAAAGACTGTCGGGTGTCCTCGGGGAACCCCGAATCATCCACGATTTCCGAGCAGGATCATGTTACAGAGTTATTGCAGTATTATAACATTTATTCAAATATCTACACCAGAGTAAAAATAGCGGAAGTCTTACGAAACATAGTTTACAAACCAGTTGTTTCAAACCTTACAAACTAAGTTCGATAATTATTACAAACCATAGTAGTAGTGGAGTGGCACAATTAACATATACATAACACACAAAATAAACATCCTGCCCAAGGATCACACATTTACTTCTCATCGTCAGAACAAACAATAGTCATGCAGCACGATCCAAAACAGATCTACTCATGAGGCTCACCTGCAACAAGGGTCAACGAACCCTGAGTACAAAAGTACTCAACAAGACTTAACCAAAATAAAACTGATAGAACTCAGGAATACCGGCTCATGGGATTCAAGGTATGGCTTTAACAATAATCAAAGTTCTTTTGCGTAAAAGCTCTTTAACAAAATTCTTTATATAGAAAACTTCATAAAATCATATACAAAGCTGACACGATCCATGTTGAGATCATGAAACTTCATATCCAACACCTTCACAAGCCTTATTCGAGTTCCAGTTATTAATACTACGACGATGAACAGAGAAGTGAGTCTCCATAACCGAGGAGCAATGACGATTCGAACCGATTAAACCTAGCTGGGGATTCTAGACCACATGACATATGTAGGTCCCCGACCTACATATATCAACCTACTCTTGGATCCTCTAAAGCAAGAACGGGTCCGCGCCACCCGAGAATACAGTACTCCACCAATCCAGCCCATTGCCATGTGGGTACATGCTATTCTCGCCATCTCTCCACTCCTAGTGCGCGAGTAGCCATTCTCATAATAGAATCACCAAGTTCAGGCTTACCATAGTATGTGGTTAGTACTACAAAGTCTCACCGCACACAGTTCAACAACGGACGTGCCTTAATCGACACAGGTGGAAAGAACCCGCTCACAAGACCTCCATGTCTTGTGGCTCACACACACCGAGTCCACCCAGTCTAGATTTATTACTCCACATTCCCATATCACATGATAACATAAGTTAATCAAACCCCGTTTAAAGTTCACAGGTGATAGGTAATCACCTGACTTTCATCGTTCTACGCATAGCTAAGCACAACTAGGCATATACGAATTTAAAACTGGTAATATGGTAATTATGGAATAACAAGGTGAGTAATGTACCAATTTGACTTGTACTTGACTCCTAATCACTTAATCAGTAAAAAGAAGCAAAAGCAAAATCAATTTGTAAAATACAAGGTAGGGTTGTATGCATCTGGGGCTTGCCTTCATTGACGGAAAAGTCTAGTTCCTACGACGTTTCACAAGTATTCGATCTGACTTCAACAGATGGATTAACCTCTTCCGCAACTTGATTAACTACCACGTTTTCACCTTTGTTCACTACACGTAGTAACAATGTCATGTTTAATAGGATCCGGAATATGAAACATGATGCTCGATGATGGATACAAAAAATAACAATTTGAATACAACTTTTCTTCGCGGTACAGTTGCAAGTTAAACAAACTAAATCTTTTTCGTAACACATACATCAATTGCCAAGGATCATTATCAACAAATGACCCAAGGTCATCACTCAATCAAAATTTCAAACAAAACCTAAATCATTAAAGGTTACTATTTGCTTTTATGAATTAATTATTTAATTCAAAATTATGAAATAAATCAACTTATTCTAATTGAGGTCAAAATTTTAGTACATGTTTATTACATAATAAGTAAGTGGCAAAACAAATTTCATAATTTTTGGACAATTAAATAAGCCTAGAAAAATCATGGAAATCCATTTATTAATAAATTGAGCAATTTTTATCACATTCAAAAAGTACTGAAAAATAGTATTTCATATTTTTCTTAAATAATATACATTACAGAGGAGTCACACAAAAATTTTCATAATTTTTGGAGCTCTAAATAAATCTACACAAAAATAACAAAAATAGATACTATTCATTCAAATCTAAAAATAGAAAAATCCATTTGAATGCTGAGTCGCTGACAACCCGACCCCACCTGTCATCCCTAACCTCACGCGCTGACCACGGCAATGACGGCACTGACCGGCGATATCTCGACGACGGCGAGACCAACGGCGACGGCTAAAGCACCAAAACACTCCCCTCGACTAGGCGCATCGATCTAGGGCACAAACGGGACTAGCTATGGACTGGACCGAGCACTACGCCGGCCATGGCAGGCACAACGGCACGGTAGCGCTACGCCGGCGATGCAAGCACGGTAGAGGTTAAAAGCTTAGCACAGAAGGGTTCAGCACCTCACCCTGAACACAACTGAGCAACGAGCAGGGTTAGAGGAGCAACGGAGAGGTGGGTCGACGTTCCGAGCAAGCACGGCGGAGCAGATTGTCGTCGGTGGCGATGTTTCGGGAGCTGTGGTGGTCAAAATGAGAAATCAATGGGTCATGGAGGACTACAACATCATGGCAAAGCTGAAACAAGACTCAGTAGGGGCAGAGGATCACCATAACATGCTGGCCACGGCGAAGCGCTCGCGACGGGGACGCTGCTGGCCACGAGGAAGAAGAGCGCGCACCGCGAGTTTCCGGTGAAGACAAGCCACAAGGACTAGTTTGCTGGACACGCAAGGAACTAGCGGAGCTAGGACATGCTTTGCTGTGATGGTGTGGGCACTGGTTTGATGGCAAAAGCTCAACGGAGCTATGGCAACGGCGCTGGGAAAATAGAGGAAGGGAAACAGCGAAGAACGGCGATGGCTTAGGCCTTAAGGAGCGGCCAGAAGCACAAGGAAGCCACACAGGAGCCTTTCCCACGCCAGCGCGAAGCCAAGGACGTCCACGCACGCGTCTGGAAGCGAACCGAAGGTCGCCGGCGGTGTAGCTACGGTGGTGAACACTGTTCACAGTATTTACAATTTTGCCATTCACCAAAATTCACAAATTACTCTCAAATTTTCATAAAAACTCAAAAATCTCCAAAAACAAAAGTTGTTCAAAATCAAAAGTTGTACAACTTTGCTTTTATAACCAACTCCAAATTCGGTCTAGATTTTGAAATGAACTTTTGAATTCAAACGGGGAAATTTAACAAATTACGCCTTTTTGAATTACTCCAAATTTTACTAAACAACTTGAAAAACTCCAAAGACAAACTTTGTATAACATGTCAAGCTCTACACTTTTGCTTTTGGGCTCAACCCCAAAATATGCTTAGATTTTGAAATGGATTTTTAGGGTAGGGTTTAAATACTGAAAATCAGGGTTTTCTGGAAAATTCAAATCCAAACCAAATTTTGACATGATTCAAACAATTCAATTCAACACTCCTAACATAAATGTAAACTTGTTTTAGTGAATGCATATCAAAGTTTGCAATATGAATAAATGCCTTGCAATGCATATGATGACATGTCATGTTTTTAATATTTAAACACCTGGGGTGTTACAATCCTTCCCCCTAAAAGAAATCTCACCCCGAGATTCAAAGCCATAGAGTAAGTAATAGAAAAGGAAATGTGTCAGTCCAAAAACATCCAGAACTTGTCCATAAAACAGCTGAGGTTCCTTTTATAAAACACAATTTGTAGCAACCGAGCTCAACTAACATTACTCTATTCTATATAGATGCTAGAAACTCTGGAAACTTTTCTAACAAGTAATCTTCTGATTCCCAAGTAGCTTCCTCTTCTAAATGTTGATTCTATTGTATTTTATAGAACTTGATTGTCTGTCTTTGAGTAACATGATCTTTCTAATCTAACACTCGGATAGGATATTCGGAATAAGTTAAATCCGGATCTAGTTCCATTCCTTCAACTTCAACATTCTGTTCAGGCACTTGGAGACACTTCTTCAATTGAGAAACATGGAACACATCATGCATAGCTATGAGATGTTCAGGTAATTTCAAGCAATATGCCACTTTTCCATACCTCTCCAAAATTTGATATGGTCCAATGTATCGGGGTGCCAACTTTCCTTTAACACCAAAACGGTTAACTCCCTTCATTGGTGATACTTTTAGATATACAAAATCTCCTTTGTTAAATACCAATGGTCTCCGTCTTTTATCCGCATAACTCTTTTGGCAGGACTGAGCTATTTTCAAATTACTATGTATTTGCCTAACCTTGTCTTCTGTTTCTTTCACAAGGTCAACTCCAAAGAATCTTCTTTCTCCAGGCTCAGACCAACTCAATGATGTTCTGCATCTACGACCATAGAGTGCTTCAAATGGAGCCATTCTAATGCTTTCCTGATAACTATTGTTGTATGAGAACTCGACCAAAGGTAAGCACTCATCCCACTTATTGGAATAGTTAAGGACACAACATCTTAACATATCTTCAAGTACTTGATTGACTCTTTCAGTCTATCCATCAGTCTGTGGATAATAAGCTATACTATACAAAAGTTTGGTACCCAATGAAGAATGCAATTGTTTCCAAAAGTTGGAGACAAACTGTGTACCCCTATCTGACATAATAGTCTTGGGTACTCCATGGAGACTCACAATTCGCTCTAAATACATCTTGGCATACCGTATAGTGGGATATGTATTCTGGACTAGAAGAAAATGTGCTGATTTGGTTAGTCGATCTACAATAACCCATACTGAATCAAATCCCTTTGATGTCTTGGGTAGACCAACAATAAAATCCATACTTATGTCCTCCCATTTCCAAGATGGAATAGGTAATGGTTGTAATTCACCAGCAGACCTCAAATGTATAGCTTTCACCTTTTGACAAGTATCACACTTTGCTATATATCTAGCAATCTCTATTTTCATTTTAGTCCACCAGAATCTTTGCTTCAAGTCATGGTACATCTTGTTGCTTCTCGGATGGATAGATAACCTAGTAACATGTGCCTCATCTAGAATTGACTGCCGCAACTCAGGAACTTTTGGTACTACCAGGCGATCCTTGAACCATAACACATCTTCATCATCTATACTAAAGCATTCCACTTTTCCACTCTTGACTCTTTCTTTGATATGGGCTATACCCTTGTTTTCCTTCTGAGCAGCAATAACTTGATCTCGAATAGTAGCTTCAACAATTATGTTGGTCAAACTTCCTTGTTGAATTACTTCTACATTCAACTTCTCCATTTCTTGACATAAAGTCAAACCCATTGTTCTCACTGTTAGACAATTGCAATAACTTTTGTGACTGAGGGCATCTGCAACTACATTTGCTTTACCCAGGTGATAGTGTACTTCCAAATCATAA
Organism: Miscanthus floridulus; assembly: GCF_019320115.1. Taxonomy (NCBI): domain Eukaryota; kingdom Viridiplantae; phylum Streptophyta; class Magnoliopsida; order Poales; family Poaceae; genus Miscanthus; species Miscanthus floridulus. Next base: position 125,305,837 of record NC_089581.1, read on the forward strand.
TCCTTAATCAGTTCTAACCATCTTCTTTGTCGTATGTTCAATTCTGACTGAGTAAAGATATACTTTAAGCTCTTGTGGTCTATATACATATGGCACGTATTACCAAGCAGGTAATACCGCCAAATCTTCAGAGCATGAACCACAGCTGCTAACTCCAGATCTTGAGTTGGATAGTGTTCTTCATGTTGCTTAAGTTGCCTGGACACATAGGCAATGACTCGGCCTTCTTGCATCAACACACATCCAACACCAATACCTGAAGCATCACAATACACATCAAACGGCTTCTCAATATCAGGTTGGGCTAATACTGGTGCAGTAGTCAATAGTCTTTTCAAGGTCTAGAAAGCCTCTTCACAATCAGATGACCAAACAAACTTAACTTGGTTCTTCAATAATTCAGTTATGGACTTTGATATTTTAGAGAAATCTAGAATAAACCAATGGTAATACCTCGCCAATCCTAGAAAACTCTGAACTTGATGAACTGTGGTTGGCGGTTTCCAATCAAGCACATCCTTCACTTTGCCAAGATCAACTGCAACTCCTTCGGCTGACAAGACATGTCCAAGGAATTGCACTTCCTTAAGCCAAAAATCACACTTGCTGAACTTGGCATATAGTTGATGTTCTCTCAAACGGGTCAGAACAATCCTGAGATGTTCCGCATGTTCTTTCTTATTCTTGGAATATACTAAAATGTCATCAATAAACACCACTACAAACTTGTCTAGCTCAGGCATAAATACTAAGTTCATTAGATACATGAAATGAGTAGGAGCATTTGTCAAACCAAAAGACATTACCAAGTATTCATATAATCCATATCTTGTGGTAAATGCTATTTTGGGAATATCTTCAGGCTTTATCTTAATTTGATGATACCCTGATCTCAAATCTATCTTGGAGAAAACTTTGGCTCCGGCCAATTGATCAAAAAGCAAATCTATCTGAGGTAAGGGATACTTATTCTTGATGGTCACTTCATTCAATGGATGATAGTCAACACATAACCTTAGGGTCTCATCTTTCTTTTTCACAAATATTGCCAGACATCCCCAAGGTGATGAACTAGGTTGAATAAATCCTTTCTCAATCAATTCTTATAACTGAGTCTTCAACTCGGCCAATTCCTTAGGTGGCATCCTATAAGCTCTTCGAGAAATTAGAGCTGTTCTAGGTTGCAGCTCTATGTTAAACTGTACATCCCTATCAGGTGGTAGACCGGGTAGATCTTCTGGAAACACATCCGGAAATTCACACACTACCGGAATATCTCTAATCTCTTTGACAGCAGTTGCACAAATCTTGCCCACTGATCTTCTTAGGGTTGGAAGTTGGATGAGAAGTTGAGAATTACTATTAGGCAAACTTACTCTTAATGTTCTATTCAAAGCATCAATAATAGCCTTATGCTGATACATCCAATTCATTCCCAAGATTACATCTATATCCTGATCCTTAAGGATAATCATGGTAGTGGGAAAAATATGCCCACCCAGGTTTACGGGTACCTGGTATACCATTTCCTTAGTACATAGACGTCCCCTGAGCAACTGTATAAAGAAACTTTCCTTCGTTGCCCCAATTGAAATTTCATACTTCACAACAAATGTTCTATTGATGAATGAATGCGATGCGCCAGAATCAAAAAGTATAATTGCAGGATGATTGGCAACAGGAAACATACCCATCATCACTGGCTCCCCTTCCAGAATTTCTCCAACTTGAATATAGAACACCCGTTCTGTCTTCCTCTCATCTTTGCCCTTCTGAGCATTCTGATTGGGGTTCTTGTTTGATGTCTGACCCTGTTGTTGATTGGCAAGGGCCTTCTAATAATTTTGATTAACCTGTCTAGGATATGGACATTCCCTGGAGAAATGACCAGTCCTTCCACAATTGTAACACGGATAGTTATGACCCTGGGATGTTGGAGCATTGCCACTAGGAGTATTGGTTGACTGTGAGTTCGGATAGGTTATAGCAGGACGGACATTTGACTGTTGCCCGGCTTGAGACTGTGGCGGACGGTAAGGAGGACGATTATGATGTATTGGATGATAAATCACCCTCTGCCTCTTCTGATTTCCCCCAAAAGATTCGGATGGCATATTCTTTTTCTTTTTGAGCTCCTTATGCTGCTGATACTTTGACTCTGAAGCAATTGCAATATTTACGGCCTCATGGTAAGTGACATTGGTGCAAGTTGTCATCATTGTTTGCAGCTTGGTATTCAAACCTCTCATAAACCACCTCTTCTTCTTGGCATCATAATTGACATGTTCTGATGCATATTGTGACAGGTGATTAAATCTTCCCACATACTGCATCACGGTTTGATCTCCTTGCTTCAAAGCAAGGAATTCATCTAACTTCATTGCCATCACTCCTTCAGGGATATAATGGGCTCTGAAGGCAGTATGGAACTCAGCCCAAGTTATTGGAATGCCAGCTGGTTGCATAGCCACTAAGTTCGCCCACCAAGCACTTGCTGCACCTCTAAGTTGCTGGGTGGCAAACGTAGGTTTCTGATATTCTGTGCATGGAATAAGGTCAAATTTCTGCTCTATGGTTCGAAGCCAGTCATTAGCCTCCAATGGTTCATCTGCCTTGGTGAACACTAGTGGTCTTGTGTCTGTAAAATCAACATATGTAGCCTCCTGTCTGTTATGGTGGTGACCACAGTTTCCTTGCATCTGATTCTGATTACTTAGAGCAATCTCATAAAGCAAATGGGAATTTTCAGCCATCACATTGACAAGTGCGGTTATAGCATCAGCTAGATTTGTTGGAACTGGTGGCGAATCTGGAATACCATCCTCATCTTGTGAAGTTCTAGGAACATACGAACCCCGCGTACGATGCATCTGCTCATAACAAACCAAACTTTATTCACACACCTTTATTAAATTGCACAAAAGCTTACTCCAGACACATTACATAGGGTTTACTAATATAAACACCAGAACCTGTAAGTACTAGAACAAAGATACCTAGCTTAACTATAACTAACTATTATATAACTCTACTCTTTTCTGTGATTACTTCAAACTTCAGGCTTGGTATCCATTCCGGAATTATTACCGCCTTCATCATCACTTTCATTGATCATTACTAATTCTTCAGGATCTTCTTCTTCTTCCTCTTCCGATTCGTTATCATCGGCAAGGATGACACCGGGGTCCATGGCATCAGCTTGGGGCTCATGATTGGGATTTAGCAGATTACTAAGCCTATGAACTTCCTCATGCAGATAAGTATTATGTTCTTCTAAATCTTCTACATAGAATTCTAGCTCATGAGTTCTAGCTCTAGCTACATTTTCCCTATGCCAAGCCTCATTTCGTCCCTCCACTGTATGAACTAACATGCTTTCGCAGTTCCTGTGTATGGTAGTGAGATGCCTCAATTGATCCTATAATTCTCCTACCTGTATAGCATCCAGAGCTCTATCTCTAGTAGCTTGTGCTAACTCTGCAGAAATCCTCTATATCTCTGCTTGGGGATCAGGCCTAGAACTGCTACTACTAGCACCATCGTTTCTAGGGGCAAGTTGGTGACGAGGAACTCCTTTGGGTCTAGTGGACTTATGGGGCATCATCTTGGTACGAGCCATACTGTAGGAAGCCAATTTAATCCAAGTGAGACCATTTGATCAAAGTCTAAAGAGCATCTATGATGGATTACATTACCCAAACCAGTCTCACTACTCAACTCTAGACTAAGAGGTGAAGGAAGTAACGAGTGAATTAATAATGATGCATGAATCGTTCTTACGAACCAAAAACATCAAAATTTATAATGCACATAAACAACATTTATTTTTATATAGGGCATAGTAATATTACTACTCCACCACACAAAACCTTTTTAATCAAATACGGAACAGGGAGAAAGAAATAAGATAAGTCAGAAGCAATTTTAACCAAATTATCAAGTTAAATTTAGTCATCCCAAATCAATTTGAAGTTTTTGTAAAACAATACAACAAAAACCTTGCAACGATCGCTCTGATACCATTCTGTGGCAGAACCTCCTAAGTTATAGGGCCCACATGCACCTATCACTGTCCGACGACCTTTGACATCTATGCATATGTTTCCATTAACTTAAAAAGACTGTCGGGTGTCCTCGGGGAACCCTGAATCATCCACGATTTCCGAGCAGGATCATATTACAGAGTTATTGCAGTATTACAACATTTATTCAAATATCTACACCAGAGTAAAAACAGCAGAAGTCTTACAAAACATAGTTTACAAACCAGTTGTTTCAAACCTTACAAACTAAGTTCGATAATTATTACAAACCATAGTAGTAGTGGAGTGGCATAATTAACATATACATAACACACAAAATAAACATCCTGCCCAAGGATCATACATTTACTTCTCATCGTCAGAACGAACAATAGTCATGCAGCACGATCCAAAATAGATCTGCTCATGAGGCTCACCTACAACAAGGGTCAACAAACCCTGAGTACAAAAGTACTCAACAAGACTTAACCGAAATAAAACTGATAGAACTCAGGAATACCGGCTCAGGGGATTCAAGGTATGGCTTTAACAATAATCAAAGTTCTTTTGCGTAAAAGCTCTTTAACAAAATTCTTTATATAGAAAACTTCATAAAATCATATACAAAGCTGACACAATCCATGTTGAGATCATTAAACTTCATATCCAACACCTTCACAAGCCTTATTCGAGTTCTAGTTATTAATACTACGACGATGAACAGAGAAGTGAGTCTCCATAAACGAGGAGCAACGACGATTCGAACCGATTAAACCTAGCTGGGGATTCTAGACCACACGACATATGCAGGTCCCCGACCTACATATATCAACCTACTCTCGGATCCTCTAAAGCAAGAATGGGTCCGCGCCACCCGAGAATACAGTACTCCACCAATCTAGCCCATTGCCACGTGGGTACATGCTATTCTCGCCATCTCTCCACTACTAGTGCGCGAGTAGCCATTCTCGTAATAGAATCACCAAGTTTAGGCTTACCATAGTATGTGGTTAGTACTACAAAGTCTCACCGCACACAGTTCAACAACGGACGTGCCTTAATCGACACAGGTGGAAAGAACCCGCTCACAAGACCTCCATGTCTTGTGGCTCACACACACCGAGTCCGCCCAGTCTAGATTTATTACTCCACATTCCCATATCACATGATAACATAAGTTAATCAAACCCCGTTTAAAGTTCACAGGTGATAGGTAATCACCTGATTTTCATCGTTCTACGCATAGCTAAGCACAACTAGGCATATACGAATTTAAAACTGGTAATATGGTAATTATGGAATAACAAGGTGAGTAATGTACCAATTTGACTTGTACTTGACTCCTAATCACTTAATCAGTAAAAAGAAGCAAAAGCGAAATCAATTTGTAAAATACAAGGTAGGGTTGTATGCATCCGGGGCTTGCCTTCGTTGACGGAAAAGTCTAGTTCCTGCGACGTTTCATAAGTATTCGATCTGACTTCAACAGATGGATTAACCTCTTCCGCAACTTGATTAACTACCACGTTTTCACCTTTGTTCACTACATGTAGTAACAATGTCATGTTTAATAGGATACGGAATACGAAACATGATGCTCGATGATGGATGCAAAAATTAACAATTTGAATACAACTTTTCTTCGCGGTACAGTTGTAAGTTAAACAAACTAAATCTTTTTCGTAACACATACACCAATTGCCAAGGATCATTATCAACAAATGACCCAAGGTCATCACTCAATCAAAATTTCAAACAAAACCTAAATCATTAAAGGTTACTATTTGCTTTTATGAATTAATTATTTAATTCAAAATTATGAAATAAATCAACTTATTCTAATTGAGGTCAAAATTTTAGTACATGTTTATTACATAATAAGTAAGTGGCAAAACAAATTTCATAATTTTTGGACAATTAAATAAGCCTAGAAAAATCATGGAAATCCATTTATTAATAAATTGAGCAATTTTTATCACATTCAAAAAGTACTGAAAAACAGTATTTCATATTTTTCTTAAATAATATACATCATAGAGGAGTCACACAAAAATTTTCATAATTTTTGGAGCTCTAAATAAATCTACACAAAAATAACAAAAATAGATACTATTCATTCAAATCTGAAAATAGAAAAATCCGTTTGAACGCTGAGTCGCTGACAACCCGACCCCACCTGTCATCCCTAACCTCGCGCGCTGACCACGGCAACGACGGTGCTGACCGGCGATATCTCGATGACGGTGAGACTAACGGCGATGGCCAAAGCACCAAAACACTCCCCTCGACTAGGCGCATCGATCTAGGGCACAAACAGGACTAGCTATGGACTGGACCGAGCACTACGCCGACCATGGCGGGCACAACGGCACGGCAGCGCTACGTCGGTGATGCAAGCACGGTAGAGGTTAAAAGCTTAGCACAGAAGGGTTTAGCACCTCACCTCGAACACGACTGAGCAACGAGCAGGGTCAGAGGAGCAACGAAGAGGTGGGTCGACGTTCCGAGCAAGCACGGCGGAGCAGATCGTCGTCGGTGGCGATGTTCTAGGAGCTGTGGTGGTCAAAATGAGAAATCAATGGGTCATGGAGGACTACAGCATTGTGGCAAAGCTGAAACAAGACTCAACAGGGGTAGAGGATCACTGTAACACGCTGGCCACGGCAAAGCGCTCGTGACGGGGACGCTGCCGGCCGCGAGGAAGAAGAGCGTGCACCACGAGTTTCCGGTGCAGACAAGCCACAAGGACTAGTTTGCTGGACGCGCAAGGAACTAGCGGAGCTAGGACATGCTTTGCTGCGATGGCACGGGCGCTGGTTCGACGGCAAAAGCTCAACGGAGCTATGGCAACGGCGTCGGGAAAACAGAGGAAGGGAAACGGCGAAGAACGACGACGGCTTAGGCCTTAAGGAGCGGCTAGAAGCGCAAGGAAGCCATGCAGGAGCCTTTCCTGCGCCAGCGCAAAGCCAAGGACGTCCACGCGCGCGTCAGGAAGCGAACCGAAGGTCGCCGGCGGTGTAGCTACGGCGATGAACACTGTTCATAGTATTTACAAGTTTGCCATTCGCCAAAATTCACAAATTACTCTCAAATTTTCATAACAACTCAAAAATCTCCAAAAACAAAAGTTGTTCAAAATCAAAAGTTGTACAACTTTGCTTTTATAACCAACTCCTAATTTGGTCTAGATTTTGAAATGAACTTTTGAATTCAAACTGGGAAATTTAACGAATTATGCCTTTTTGAATTACTCCAAATTTTACTAAACAACTTGAAAAACTCCAAAAACAAACTTTGTATAACATGTCAAGCTCTACAGTTTTGCTTTTGGGCTCAACCCCAAAATATGCTTAGATTTTGAAATGGATTTTCAGGGTAGGGTTTAAATACTAAAAATTAGGGTTTTCTGGAAAATTCAAATCCAAACCAAATTTTGACATGATTCAAACAATTCAATTCAACACTCCTAACACAAATGTAAACTTGTTTTAGTGAATGCATATCAAAGTTTGCAATATGAACAAATGCCTTGCAATGCATATGATGACATGCCATGTTTTTAATATTTAAACACCCGGGGTGTTATATAAGGACTGAATCTTGGAGCCTTTCCTATTCATGTTGAACGCATGCCTCTCTCTTAGTTGGCCGTGTCCGAAGACCGACCATGAAGCCGAGTAGCTCACCTCATGCCGGGAGTCGATAAGTATAAAGTGCGCCTCGGAAGGGAGCCGTAGGCGTGAGTCCAAGGGCAGGTGATTTAAAAGTCCTGATCGTCCTGGCAGAAGGGTAATCCCTGAGAGTGCTGGCGCTGATTGAACCCATGAATTTGGTTCCTGAGTTGTACCAAAGGTGACCCATGGCTACCCTTGCAAAGTATGCTAGGGTGAGAGTTAGGAATACCCCCTCAACTGAGTTGTTATTCGATTCGAGTCGCCGTCTCTCCCGGTTAGTGAGAACTTGACGGGCTTATCTCCAAAGTAGATACACTAAATAACATAATGGTTCGGAAATGATGATATGATGATGACAGCCTTATTATACCTGCTATGGTTAATATTGTTTGCTCCTAATAAGTGAGTGCTCTAGTACAGGTGCAAATCTAGTGGACAAGTAAATGATGATAAACTTGATGCGAAGTTTAAATTGGTTACTATATTCATAAGCTCCTTTATGCAACTACGTCTAGCTAGCCCACCTTATAAGCCTTACATGACCCTTGGTGTCTTTTATTTCTGGTTTTGACGGGTAAGTCTAGCTGAGTACCTTCTCGTACTCAGGGTTTATCTCCCACCTGTTGCAGATGACCAGTTCTACTTTGGTTGCTGCAAGTATTGCCTTCTCCTAGTTGGGGATGAAGACTAGACCATTGGGCATGGTCTCTACTAGTTCTCATACCTAAATATGCTTTTGTGGGACATGACTAAGATCTGGCAATGTATTTGAAACTATGAAGTTATGTACTAAACTATGTTGCTTCCACAAATTTGATCTTGGTTTGTAATATTTTATTTGAACTCTGATGGATGTAATCCGAATGCTACTTGTGAAATGTTGTAACGAATGATGTGTTGTGTTGAATCACTATGGTCTTGGTTTGTATGTTGAGAGTTAGTTGAAATCCTTCATGATTTCTGGACTACCGGGATTATGGGAGCTTAAGTACAGGAATTTGATCACCTCAGTGATTGTTTTTGTACTTACGTTCTTATAATTTGGTCGGTTCTGTTATAGCTAGATCTTCCTAAGTGAAAAAGTACTTCAAGCTCTTGTGATCGGTATAGATATCACACTTGTTGCCTATCAAGTAGTGTCTCTAGATCTTCAAGGC